>NC_134401.1:172550232-172844104 GCF_050003625.1 Haematobia irritans | reverse complement strand
ATATATATATATATATATATATATATATATATATATATATATATATATATATATATATATATATATATATATATATATATATATATATATATATATATATATATATATATATATATATATATATATATATATATATATATATATATATATATATATATATATATATATATATATATATATATATATATATATATATATATATATATATATATATATATATATATATATATTTAAACATATATATTTCAACTAAATCGGAGCAAAAAATTGGCCTCTGTGGGCAATTGAGTGTAAATCGGGCGAAAGCTATATATGGGAGCTGTATCTAAATCTGAACCGATTTCGCTCATATTTTCCAAGTTTTTCGAGACTCATAAAATATTCAGATGTACGGAATTTGAGGAAGATCGGTTGATATACACGCCAATTATGACCAGATCGGTGAAAAATTTATATGGCAGCTATATCTAAATCTGAACCGATTTTTTTCAAAATAAATAGGGATCGTCTTTGAGCCGAAACAGGACCCTATATCAAATTTTAGGACAATCGGACTAAAACTGCGAGCTGTACTTTGCACACAAAAATACATCAACAGACAGACAGACGGACAGACAGACGGACATCGCTAAATCGACTCAGAATTTAATTCGAAGCCGATCCGTATACTAAAAGGTTGGTTTATGATTACTCCTTGGCGTTACATACAAATGCACAAACTTATTATACCCTGTACCACAGTAGTGGTGAAGGGTATAAAAATTTTGTAGCAAAGATTATAAACTTCTTTGAAGCGTTTTTGTCTTAAATCTAAAGATTCAACATTTCAGCTATTTTAAGGATGATTTCTTTAACTCAAAAAATTTTTTCCTTAACTTTATGGAAAATTTGCTTTAGTTGTAAGTCATACGACTTTAACGGAGGGACGTCATTTTCCAAAACTTGAGTCCTAATTTTAATAGAAAACGAGTATATACGGCCGTAAGTTCGGCCAGGCCGAATCTTATGTACCCTCCACCATGGAGTTATACGAAAGACTGTCATCCACAATCGAATTACTTGGGTTGTGGTATCTTAAAACTTCTTAACATCGTTTTCTAAATTGTGAGTTAGTCCATACGTGGTATATATTAGAAAAAAAGTTATGTATAGGCAAGTCTACAAATAATTACGAATCGATATGGACTTTTTGCACGATACGTAGAGAGCCGGAATTGAAATATGGGGGTCGCTTATATGGGGGCTATATACAATTATGAACTTGATATGAACCAATTTTTGTGTGATTGGGGATCGATTTATCTGAGGCTATATATGGCATGGTTGTTAACAGCCATATACTAGCACACTGTACCAAATTTCAACTGACTCGGATGAAATTTGCTCCTCCAAGAGGCTCCAAAACCAAATCTCGGGATCGGTTTATATGGGGGCTATATATGATTATGGACTGATATGGACCACTTTTGGCATGGTTGTTAAATATCATATACTAACACCACGTACCAAATTTCAACCAGATCGGATGAATTTTGCTTCTCCAAAAGGCACCGGAGGTCAAATCTGGGGATCGATTTATATGGGGGCTATATATAATTATGGACTGATATAAAACAATTCCTACATGGTTGTTGGATACCATATATTTCAACCGAATCGGATGCTCTTCCAAGGGGCTCCGGAGGTCAAATCTGGGGATAGGTTTATATAGCGCCTATATAATTATGGACCGATTTCGACCAATTTTTGCATGAGTGTTTGAGGCCATATATTAACACCACGTACCACGTACCAACTGAATCAGATGAATTTTGGTCTTCCAAGAGGCTCCGGAGGTCAAATCTGGTGATCGGTTTATATGGGGGCTATCTATAATTATGGACCGATATGAACCAATTTTTGCATGGTCATTAGAGACCATACACTAATACCATGTACCAAATTTCAGCTGCATCGGATGAAATTTGCTTCTCTTAGAGGCTCCGGAGGTCAAATCGGGGGATCGGTTTATATGGGGGCTATATATAATTATGGACCGATGTGGACCAATTTTTGCATGGTTATTAGATATCATATACTAACACCATGTACCAAATTTCAGCCGGATCGGATGAAATTTGCTTCTCTTAGAGGAGCCCGCAAGCCAAATTTGGGGGCCCGTTTATATGGGGGCTATACGTAAAAGCGGACCGATATGGCCCATTTGCAATACCATCCGACCTACATCAATAACAACTACTTGTGCCAAGTTTCAAGTCGATAGCTTGTTTCGTTCGGAAGTTGGCGTGATTTCAACAGACGGACGGACGGACATGCTCAGATCGACTCAGAATTTCACCACGACCCAGAATATATATACTTTATGGGGTATTAGAGCAATATTTCGATTTGTTACAAACGGAATGACAAAGTTAATATACCCCTCATCCTATGGTGGAGGGTATAAAAACTTTGTAGCAAAGATTAAAATTTAATTACAATTTCATTATTTTAAAAATATTAGTCCTTTATATTGCGTAAATTTTGCATCCTAAAATTTAGGTCGCGTAATCTTTAATACCATGTAAATAAATGGAATCTTTGTGCTTACGGCAATATGTCTTTCAGTATGAACACACAAATAATAAACAAATCCCTGATCATGTTCAATTCGTTTCTTTTCTTGTGGGCTAAGTACTTATGGTCGCGCCCTCATATAAAAAGTCAATTTCGAGTTTTAATTTATTAGACAAAAAGACGATTGATAGGACAAGGACTACTCCTTAAAGCAAGTATAAATGATGACATCAAATTCATAATTCCTACTCTGCTTTACACACACTAAAAGAAAGATTTATTGTCCTTAAAATACGAACGCGGACCTTGCTTAGCATAGAAGACGCATTATTCTGATAAGAAGGTTTTTTCCTGCACTCAAAAAAAAAAAAAAAGTTTACTTGGATTCAAAGATTTTGGCCTTCTCTTAAGGATTTTGGTATTCCGATTCCGAGCCAAAGATGCAGCTTCTTTAAAATAAAGACATTTTTAGCGACCTATCTGGCCTTAAATATAGGATGAATAAAGTTAAAATTAGGATTCAGATCTCATTTACCGAATTTTCATTCTCTTTTCGCGGTTTATTAATAAAGGTACTCATGTACAAACAAATGCCAGTTTAGAAATCCAAATTATAACGGATACCTCAAATTAAAAACGTTTTCTTAATTCCAAACAAACTTTAAACCAAAGATGCCAAATCCTCAAAATAAGTCTTTGCCTATATTTGAAGCTTTTTTATATTAAATCTAAAGATTCAATATTTCAGTTAAATTTAAGGATTTCTTTAAATCAAAAATGTGTTTCTTTATTTTAAGGAACATTTTCCTTAGTTCAAAGACATGCGACTTTAACGGATGGATGCAAATTTACTAAATTTGTGTCCTGAATTTAATGAAAAAATTTTTGAAGTAAAGATTTTGAACTTTGTTTTAATTAAAATGTCATTATTTTAAAGAAATTTGTCCTTAATATTTTGTAAATTGCGCATTCTAAAATTTAGGTTGCATAATCTTTAATATCACGTAAATATTTTCTTCAATGTGATCCAAAAGTCGATAAACCTTTCAATGAAGTCGTTTTATCCTTATACTTAAATTGTTCGACTTTAAAATTGATATTTTTCATGGAAGACAATTTTGTTCGACTAATGTCAACTTGGCTTTAATATTTCTGACAAATTCTTCAAAATTAATTAAATCTTAAGTCTTTAAATTTGTTGACTATTGGATAAAGCTAAAAAGCACTCAAAACTAGAAGATTTCTTTCAACACTTCACTTGTATTTAATTTGAAATATAGCACAATTTCTACTTGAAGTGGAGTCTGAATGTGGAAATTTAAATTGTGGTTTAGAAGTTTTTAAAGGACTTTGATTGCACCGAAAAAAGGAAAAACGAATAAATTCTAAATTCTTTCTTAGTATAAAGTCTGCGAAACTCAAATATGTCTTTGGCTGGGAATCAAAACCAAAATCATTGGAGTAAAGACAAAATCTTCCAGTAACATACATTTGAATACTATACCAATTTGACCAAACCCCAAAAGTACATGACAAGTGACCCACATATATCCTTTGCCAATACGAGTAATAATAACAAATGCCAGATTTTAGATATATGTACATTTTCTTGTAAATGTAACTTGGCTTACGCGTTTTTTAGGAAAACATTACAACCCATGGACGCATGCGAACAAACAAATTACTCATTCAATCAACAATTCATAGACCTAAGCTTGGTATCTGTACTTTGTTTTGAATAAAATTTATTCTTGCCAAAAAAAAAAACTAAACCAAACAACAAACATGGGTACATTCAACCCACCCCAAATAGGATTATTAACCACTAAGGGGGAAAAAATTAACATACAATTAATTCAACAATTTCCTGTTTTAACGGCCAAATTGGTAAATCTTAAGACTGACACCAGATCCCATTGTGCATGGCTAGAGTTACAAGACATTAGCACCACCACCGCCACTTTGGTATGTAACAGAAACCACGATGTAAGGTGGTGATGGTGGTGGGGAAGTGTTTTTTTGGTTGGCAAATGATGTCTTCTTTCTTTGAGATGTTTATTTTTTTCTGGTTTCTAATACTTCCTAATTTCCATTTGGAATTGGTTTCCAAGTCGAAACGTTTTATAAATCAACACCTTTTTTTTTGAGGGGGGTAAATAATTTGATGCATAGGTTGTGATGTTGAGAAAGGGGTGTTTCTTTCTTAAAAAGAAATTCCCCGTTTAGTAAAAGAAAGCAGCTGTTACTTCCTTTTAGTTTTGTCCTTCCTCCTAGGAGGTGAGCCTGCAATTCCGCTTTCCTTCTAAAACTAACAAAGATGCAATTTCTAACAATGCCTTGTGGACAATAAAAATTTTGAAATTGCAACTTGTTTGGCAACATGTTTTACATATCCTTCGCATTCGATCCGCTTCGTCACTTAATTGTTTCTCCCAAAATAAAAGAACAGCAGTAGTGGCTTAGGACGTCCCATTGCCTTTGACATTTGCTCGATTACAATCGATTGAATTGTGCGGCCCTTTTTATTTTCAACAAATGAAAATGCATTATCATATGCAATGTGAATGTGCTAACGCCATGCTCTTTCCCCTTTTCGGCAGGCCAACCATCTGGTTTTCTTATTGTTAAGGGTTACGGCAAGGCTATGAGCACAAACAGGAATATACTCAGCAAACCAAAAATTTTATTCTTTTGATTTTCCATTAAGAATTGTTATGGTCTAGCCTATGTCCATATATGCGTGTTAAACATATGCTTCCTAAACTAGGGGACATTTCCAATAGCATTGTCCATATTATCTTTGAGAAGGCAGACAACAGAGGGTAATCCCCCTGTTTTAAGTAGGTCATAAAATTATTTAAAATATGAAAATCCTATGGGCTGAAAATGGCCTTTAGGCACGTAGTCGCACATGCTTATAGCTTCTTACCTGTGGGCAATGCATATTAATCCCCGAGGATTAACTTTGAAATCTTCTTATGTCCTAACCATATGGGAGCAAAATGGAATTTAACATATACCAAATGGGTCAATAAATGTCATATGGTTATCGCAATAAGAAAATTCTAAGGTTCTTCAAGTTTAGAATTTCAAAGTGTAATTTTATAACATCCCAGAGGGTTCGATGCTATGTTGGATAAGTTTAGGATATTGTTAATTAAAACTAATTTTGTTTTAAAATAAGAGCAAACGAATGATTTAATGCTTATGCAAGTATCATGGTAATAAAAGCGACAGTTTGGCTATCCGAGACCATAGAATGAAGCCAAGTCATTTTTGTCGGCGGAGGCTGACACTAAATTTTTGCCTTTGGCAGCGACTGTTTTATGGCTAAGCCAATACAAAATTGTCTTTTCGGCGGCGCATAATTATTCATTATAAACTCAATTAGAAACAGGGAATGAAGCCGACCCATTTTTATCGGCGGCGGCTGACACTAAATTCATTTTTCTGATTTAATTCAATAGTTTTTATTAATTGGCGGCTAAATTTGAGCCGAGATGAGTCGACATATTCGGCGGCGGCGTCGACTGGCAAAAACAGGTCGGGGACTGCTAAAATCGGTGGCGCGACTCAGCGGCTTCATTCTCTGCACGAGACATTGCTGTATTCGGGAAAAGAAAAAGTATTCAAAGTAGTACCAAATCTACAAACACGAAGTGTACACCCCCTCTGACATTCGGAATCACATGAAAACAAAAAATAGTTTTGGCTTTAATCAGGAAATTAATTGGCCCATTTAATTATGTGATTCATTATTTAGAGAAGTTCACCAATAGACCTAACCTAACTTAGTGGATTCAGTAATTTGATTCCCAAAGGAAATTTGAGTTTTGGTGTCTCATGCAAATTTCTAGCTTGGACTTACACCCAATGGACTTAGTTGATTATCAATATTCGGCCATATTGGGATATTGACATACAATTATTTCAATTTGTTCGTATTTACTAATAGATTTGTGGGAATCGGGAAATCATACATCAAATAATAAGTTTTGGTCTTTTCAATTGAAGAACTTCTACTTCTCGAATTCATCCGCTTAAATGTTTTTTAATATATGATAGTCAGGTTTGTGGTTCTAAAAATGTAAATTAAACAGCCACAAAATGATTAGCATAGTTCTAAGAATACCTAAAGACCATCTTGTTAAATCAAATTCACATTTGTGTGCTGTAGAAAAGCCATAGTGCACCAGACTACCAAAGGAAATAATCTGTGTTGTTGATTAATAAAAGAAAAAGAGGTACAACGGAACAAAAGAGAAAATGCCGACATTAAAATGGGATATGGGAATTTTTTAGGGAAATAAAGAACATGCATTGTAAACAATAACAACGTCAACATCTCCGATACAGCATAAATTGTAAACAAGGCATGGTGACTTAAATGTTCTTCACACTCTTCAAAAAACCACTCTGAGAGAGCTAGCAACAAATATGAACTGGTAACAACAACTACAGTCACTATAGAACAAATATGAATATTTATATTGCATTGAAACTTAACGTAACGTAACACGGTCTCATATAATAACAAAATACAACTCAAAACACCACTTTCTTATTATAAAAGTGAGAGAGGAGGAAGGTAGCTAGCAAGAGAGAAAAAATTACAACAAAACCAGGCCATTTATCCCCCCCTAGACAACTTGCTGTTACATTAATAGCATACATAAAGTAAACAAATGCCTGACAATTCTGTGTGAGAGAGTGTGGCTTAATAATGTTAGTGAGAGAAACAGAGAAGATTGCTTCATTCATGCTTAAACCACCATTCATTGGGTTTCAGTTTCACGGGGTTTGTTCGTTTAGTTTGAATTTATCCAGCAACCAGAAACGTTTGTTGATTATTTCGATTCGGAACGGTGGTGCGCCTGCGTACAGTAGTTTCCTAAATTTTTAGAGAGCGTGCGTGTGATGATTTACATCGATACCTTGTGTTAAACTACATCGTTCGTACATAGAGTGAAGAAATATTCTAAACGGAAAAAAAGACTCCCCGAAATAAACGAATATTACGAAAAAAATAAATCGATAACGACCCCGTTTCGATGTTGAAAGCGAAATTATCAAGTGCAAAAAATAAAACAATCCATATTATTAGTAATAAACGCAATTAAACAATAATTGAAAGCTACTTAATCGTAGATAATTACCATCCATTGTGGGTCTTTGCGCTTTGTACTCCAATACATGAAAGTGCAGTAAGCAAGAATTACTGGCATTAAAAACAATAACAATACGAACATTTGTTTTTGTTATTTTGTTTTGCCTGATGGTGGCCTGGTATATTGGTAATAATCTATCCATTGTTGTTGTTGTTGTTGAATATCATTTATGAAGCAAAACAAAAACAACAAATACACCAAAAGCTTAAAGTGCAAAACAGCAAATACATTAAATTATTATAATAATACAACAACAACAATAAAGAATTGTGAATTGAATTGTGTTTCATACATTCACTCACTACAATATTGCAATTAAAATTCCATACACTGCGATCCAAGTCCGTCCGTCTGACGGCCGCCTCTATTCATCGTCATCGTCATCATCATCATCAGCTGTTGACGAATTCAACTGTCGTTGTTTAGATCAAAATTCTATCGCTCAGAGAAACAGACTAAAGAGTGACACAATTTTTTTGAAGACCATTCCGCAATATATACATTCACATAGAACGTGAAATTATTCCAAGGATTTCTTTATGTATGCACATCGTACTCCAACCACAACAGCAGCTCAATATTGTAGTCGTCAGTAGTCTTAACAGATTTTCGTAATTCTATCTGTCTGTGCAAATTGCGGTAAGTACATTTGAGATCGATACTTGAGCAGGTATTTCTAGCACTATTTCCCCTCCCCTTTTTTAATTGAGTTCCGTAAATTCTTGAATCTCACCATTTACTCGTTAAATAACAAAAACGGATTTACCAGATATGCAAGAGTAATTAAGTTGTCGTCCCGGATCAAATTGGATCATAGCTGTTGCCATGAGTAGCCATAGAAAATTGTTAATCACTAATGAATATGAATGACATTCGAATTGGAATTGATCCAATCCAATAAATTCCAATCCAATTTGCACTTGTTATGTTTGTTGGGTTGTTTATTTGGAAACATTTAAAATTGATTCACTGAAGAAAAGGTGTTCACCTAATGATATTGCTTAATAATAAAAACAAATAAAAGAATAAAACGTAGGAAATTAAAAAAAATAGACCAAGTCCGGTTTATATTCACATAGTATATGTTTGTTTTCTGTCTAACCATATTCTGATCGATGATCTTTAATCGAATACTTGATATAATAATGATTATGATGATGATAGCGTGTTATACAAATCTTAGAACAATTAAAGATGAATCATTTCTATACTCTGCACCATCACAGGAAATGGGCAGGGCGGAATTCTAAGACTCTCATATATTTGACTCGGTGGGCCTACCTAAATTAGTTAAAAAGCTATTCTTAAATTCTTAAAATGTGATTGTGGAATTGCGACCAAACAACAAGGGTTATTATTTCATATATAACACCTGTTGAATTTTAAGAAAAAATATAAAAAGGAACCTGAAATAATATAGGCTATAGTTTTACTATGACAGCACATTTACTAGAAACCTACGGAAGAAAAACGGTCTCCAAAAAAGTTGTATACAAATGCATCGTAGTTTGCACCACTATAGAAAATGTTTATAGCCTATTTCCCCTACTTTAGACTAACATTAAAAACTAAATTGAATATGTTTTGAATATGCTCTTTAGTGGACTACGGTAGTCAAAGGGTTCAAAAGGGCTTAACATTTACTGGGATGCCGAGCGATAAAAATTAGGGTATTGGAGTTTTCGATATGCGGGAGTGGATGGCCCTCTCACTTGTCTGAAAAATCGAAGCATGTTCTCCGATTTACAAAAAAATTACCAGATTTGGGTGTTCTTTGTGGGGATTTTCTACATGATCATTTTAAAAAAGAACGCTTGTAGAGGACACAGAGTTTTTTGGGGGCCCAAACGCTAAATTATATTTTTAATAAGCTTGGCTAAGACCAAAAATTGTGAAGATAATTCACCTTCATATTGATCTACACTCAAAAAAATCTTTACTTGGATCCAAAGATTTTGATCTTCCCTTAAGGATTTTGATGCGGCTACTTTAAAATAAAGACATTTTTACGGACCTCCCTAACTTTAAATCTAGGATCAAATAAATTAAAATTGGACACAGATCTCATTCATTGAGTTTTTATTTTCTTTTTGCGTATTTAAAGGTATTTATGTACAAACAAATTCCAATTTCAAAATCCAAATTATGCCAGGTACTTCAAAGTAAAAACAGTTTTCTTAATGCTAAAAAAACTTTAAACCAAAGATACAAATCCTTAAAATAAGTCTTAGCCTATATTTGAAGCGTTTTTATCTTAAAATTAAAAATTCAATATGTCAGTTGAGTTAAAGACGATTTCTGTAAATTAAAAATGTTTTTCTTTATTTTAAGGAAAATTTGCCTTATTTCAAAGATCTACAACTTCAGTAAGAAGACGCAAAATTTCAAGAAAAATTTTGAAGCAAGGATTATAAACTTTCTTTTAATTAAAATGTCATTGTTTTAAAGAACTTTGTCCTTGGCATTGCGTAAATTTTAAGTCCTAAAATTTAAGTTGCATAATCTTCCATATTAGCTCAATATTTTTTTCAGGGTACCACCCAATTTTATTACTTGAATATTTAGAAGTAAATTTTCGTTGGTGATCGAACTCCCATTTTATCTCGAGCATTCCAAAGACGATCACCTCTCTCCTGGTTCTGTATTTCGAAATCTTGATCTTATTGCACCCCCCTCAAGTTGGTATGACAAAATTTTTATATTTTTTCAAATTTTAAATTATTACTGATTTTCCAATGTCAATTTCTTAAAAACTTATCAATAATTTATGGGGGATTTTCGTGAGGAATTTTAATTTAAATTGGAGATTTTTGGAAACAAAAGCGCCCCAATTTGGGACAAGGTCCAGAAAAATACTGATTACACTGGTTAGAACTGCTCATACTATCACATGTAAGAAAAATTACTTCAGGTTGTTTCTCGTTCGTAATCGTAATCTTGAAGACAATCATCGAGAATTCATCACGATCGTTTAAGGGCGGTACGCTTGGAAAAGCTACGAGTGTCATTATAATGTTTATGGTGCGATATCCAACATTTTTGTTCATTTTGACGAGTTTGAGTCGACTTTTCTATTTTTTTTTTTAAATGTTGAAAGTTCGACTTTTCGATTACAAGCTCTATTTTAAACAAATTTAATTCACTATTCAATTTCAAATAGAATCAGCAAATACAAAAGCCTACCTTAAAAGCTCTGTCTCCTCTTGATGGTAGGTAAATTTAAGGGAAATTTCAGAAAACAATATTTTGGATAATTTTAATTTCAAAAGCAACAATCATGGGTATTAACATGTAACCGTTTCAAAAAATATGAGTAAATATGATTTGCATGAACAAGCGTAAATTTACATATGCATAAACTTGATTGTTTGAAGTTTCGAACACTGTTTTCTGGGAAAACGGAAACTCTGAAAAATTTTGTTGTTGGACTTTTTCCATTAAAATGTCCAAATATTACCTTATAAAAGTATTAAAACTCCCTTCCCCATTTTCATTCATTTTTACCATTAAAAAAAAAAATATTTTTAAACAATGTTCGTTCTCTATGGGGGAAAAGGTTTTCATCGTTTATTCATGACGTTAACGAACAACAACATCATCGTACATTCTAAGCTGATTATCAATCCACAATTTATGAATCACATGGTGGTTGGAGGTTACATAACACCAATTTCAATAGGTGACATCTTTCACTGCTTCGAACATTCCAATTTGAATAGACAAGCTTATTGTGCCTACTCAAAGACTATTCGCCCCGAGAATTGAATGAAACGGGGACCACTAAAATGAAACCCCGTTGCCCTTTACAAAAAATATCTTACAAAAAAAAAAAAAAATAATAAAAGCAAATGCCAGACATGGCTATTGTCTCGATACTAATTTATGGATTTTATTGTCCATTTTAATGCAGTATCAAGTTGTGTGGTATGAATTTGTATTTTAATTCGATTAGATGATCAGCATTTTCTATTCCACCAACATTTTGTGACAAATAGGAAAGTTTTTCTTTTGTATCATTGAAAAGAAAACAATGTACGACTCATTCTTTGTTACCACTTACTATCCAATTATGTAATAAACTAAATGCTTACTTATTATTAATGTCTGGATGAAGACGTATCGTAAGATCGCAGAAAATATCGAAAAAATGTGCTTAATTGTGCGTTTTGCAAAAACATTTTTGAGTATCAATAATGGTAAGCAGCGTTGCCAATTTAGCTTTTTTCCCGCTAGATTTGGCTTTTTTTGAAGACGTTTAGCGGGAAAAAAATGCATTTAGCTTTTAGCTTTTTTCTGGCTTTTTTTCATGACCCTTTTAGCTATTTTTGGCTTTTTTATTTTCGACATGTTCCTATTGAAATATGGATAAAACTTCGTTTTTATCTAAGCCTTGCTGCCAGAATAAGGTTTTTCCCATGTTTCAAATCTCAATTGAAACATTAATAATTATTCCAGCCATTATGCGGGCATTTTTGCAGCAAATACACCTTGTTGTAAAGTTCTTGTCTCGTATTCATAAAAGTTATCGTAAACTTTAAATCTACTATTACCATACAAATTCCTTATATAAACTGTCAGTAAATTATTAGGAATATTAGCATTTGACTCGTTTATTCTTTTGATATTACTAAATTAAAATAGTAGATTTGAATTGCTTTGTACACTGAAAAAATATTGTCGTGAGGCCAAAGATTTCATGTCCTTAAAATACGAACGCGAATTTTGGTTATAATAGCATTTGTGAATTTCTCTTATATAAACTGTTTTCCTTGTCCAAAAGCCGATACAGTCGTTTTGTCCTTATAGTTAAGTGATTCAACTTAAAAATGGGTATCTTTTCATGAAGGAAGGCTAGGGTCAATTCTAAAAAATTATTTTAGTCTTTAAATTTGTGGAGTTTTTGTATCTTGACCACAAACCAAAATAACGTTCAAAAATAGAAGAGGTTTTTAAACATTTTATTTTAAAAACGTATACATAAAATAATTTCTACTTAAAGTCGAGTCTGAATTTGAAAATTTAAGTTTTCGTTAGCACGTTTTTAAAGCACTGTGATAGCTCATGAAGAAAAAGCTGAGAATACGAATAAATTCAAATTTGACTCGGAAT
This sequence comes from Haematobia irritans, assembly GCF_050003625.1. NCBI lineage: Eukaryota > Metazoa > Arthropoda > Insecta > Diptera > Muscidae > Haematobia > Haematobia irritans. The sequence goes on along the minus strand of NC_134401.1, from coordinate 172,831,271 downwards.
CAATACAAAAATCATTAGTGTACAAAATCTTTGAAACCGAACATAGAAATAATTAAGGAAATAAAATTTTAAATGTGGTATTATTTTTTTTAACACCAAAAAATGCAATAAAAAATTCGTAGTGATAGGATCAAAACAAATCTGCTATTTATTAATGGGATGGATTTACATTTACGAAAATTGGACAACAATAGGTTTGGGAAATTTTCGAATAAAAGTTATTCATTATAAACTTGCAAGACAGTTAGAATAGGTTTTATTCTCTTGGGTAAAATTAGGAGAAGTGTACACGTTCACGAATTTATCATTAATTCAGTTAAAACGAAATATATAGATATTTTCTAATGCAGTTCTATGTGACATGATTAACCAGCTGACAATTGCAAGTTCACTGGGAAAAATGTTTTTACAAGGAAATATAAACGAAGGACTTCCAGTAAAAATTTGTGATAGTTATCAAAATGTATCGAGTACGCCAACAGAGCTGATATGACTTAGATTTTCTTACAGTCTCACAGAAATGGAATTAAATTGAATAAAATTAAAATAATATGCATTTTAAGTGAAATAAAGCCTTTAAGTTTGTTAAATTTCAATAAAAAATGTGACTTTTGATACAAAAAAATTTAGCTTTTTTTCTAGCTATTTTTTTAAATTTTTTAGCTTTTTTTGGCTAGTTTTTTGGACAAATCTAGCGGTTTTTGGTGAAACAATTCTGGCAACGCTGATGGTAAGTGGATGCTGGTAAAATTTCACCGAAAGCGAAATTTTTATTTTATTCGATATTGTTAATTGGCATTGTAAGCCAAACCATGCATGCTTGGTTGGCTGTCTGGCTGTCCGTCCATTTGAAATGTTTAGTCGTTAGTGTTGAGTGATTTTATGTGTGGGGTTTTTGTCATTTGCTTTGGTTTTGTTCGAAAATCAATTTTTCCAATATTTTTTTTTTTACAAACGAAAATATTTTTTTTGCTCACTATAATTATGTGTAAATTGACATTTCCGTTATTAATTGCTTTATTCGGCACATCGTATACTTAGGCATACCTTTCAATGAAAATTTCCACAACTTACCTTTATGTATTAGGGTGTATTGAATAGTTTTTGGAAGCCCTGAAATAAAGATCAAATAAAAGTTATACAATTAAAGTGAACAATTGAATATCAATATCAATTAACTATATATCTTGTACAACGTTGAATTTTAGTCATCTCTGTAAATGAGTATTTTCATAAAAATTAAAAAAAAATTCATAGAGTTGACAACCTCAACTGTATTCGATTTTTACGTTATTATTACACATAACATAAAAAGACTACCACAATGAAAGTACAGCATGAATTACTTCTTAGTTTTTTTAATGTTTATTTTATTACAATGAATTGTTAATTAATTAATCAATTATACTCCGTACCATTGTTAGAGTTATGAATTATATTTTCTTTATCTGTGGATATTGAGACTACTTCGATCATTAGGTAAAACCTTTCACAACACCCTAATAAAGCCAGCCACACGCGATTTATGTTCATCTATTGGGTTTTTACAACATTCATTGGCCATACAAAACATATCCATATCCGTGAAGTAAACTGATATAATTATCGTTCGCATTTCAGAATCATTAGAAAAGTGAAGTTTGTGGTTAAACAATGTTTTGACTTTCTATGTAAAATTCAACGCTGAAAGAAGTTAGTGGTTAAAAATTAATCAGCCATATACTTAAAATCGTTCATTCGTGTTATTATGGGTTGTGTGTTTCTTGACGTGTGATTGTTTAGTTGTCGTAGGGAGAAAAAAACTCAAGAATTTTAATAATAAATAAAATGAAAACAATCTTCTTTGGGAAGAACCACGTTTCAGATGCAATGTTTAAGACAATTTTATTGAGAATTGAATATATTTTAACCAATTTTGGAGCTAAAGGTTATTAATTGGGTGTAATAAAGAAGAAATTGGAAGTGAATCAAAAATTGCTTGCTAATTGAATTATGATGAGGCCGTCATGTGTTGCATCCGAAGCCAGCGTCAATTGGGTTTTAAATATCTCAGATTTGTTAAAATTATTTCAGCGAACATGCAAGCAGATACTGACAGAGTTATTTCGTGTATATGGGTGATATACGACTTTACGAGAAGATTGGAGGGAGTTTTCATTTCTGCATTGGGAAAATCACCTTACTTCGGCCAATATAGTTTCGTCCAATAAATTTATCCCAACACCGTAGTACTGATTCAATGTTGCTCTCAACATGCTTACTCTCTACTGAGACTATATTGCATGAACTAGTTGCTGTGATGAAGGTTCAATACCTGTCGATGAATATACCGTTGTGGCTTTCTAGACATTAAAGGAGTTTTTAAACCATTCGGGTATACCTGTCCTTGCCAAGACGAAATACTTTATTTCAATACACGAAGAAATAATTTATCCCGTTATCTGCTGAGACACTGTAATCGACAACAGTGAATTACTAAGAGTTGCTAAATTTAGCAAATTCCAAAAAGGACGCCCGAAACGAAATTTTAGACGAAACAACAATAATATTTTTTCAAAATTATTGGACACGAAGATGAAGGCAATCGATACTATTAATTTATTGAAAAGAAAATGGCAGATACCAATCTACACAAGCCTGACTATAAACAGCTTTCATCGCTAATTCCTTTAGTATAGAACTGTTGTTAATATTGTTTCCAAAAGAGAAATAAATCTTTGTATTCCCAACCTCTTATAAGTTAATCTCCAATTAGCTTTATTTAGCCTTAACCAAAAAGAAAGTCGTGGATTTAATATTTTCTTTCCTGAAAAAAAAAAACCATTAATGCTGTTTTGGTGATTTTATTTTGTAAAATATTAGAACAAAAATTGCTTCATCGGAACATGCAAGCATATACTGACAGAGTTATTTCGTGGATATTGGCTATTTACCAAGGTTAGTCGTAAATTCCAGAAGATTGGAGGAAGTTTCAATCTATGCCGTGGGAAAACCTTCTTACTTCGGCCAAAATGATTTCGTCCAATACGTTTATCCTAACTCCAATGTTGCATGCTCAACATGCTTACTTCATGGAATGGTCCACTGAAAACTAGTTGTTTTGATGAATTTTCAATACCTGTCGATGAATACACCGTTGTGGCTTTTCTAGACATTAAAAGAGCTTTCGGGTGTACTTGTACCTTGGCAGGCGAGTATACACATCCGACTTTGAATATATTATAACATGCCGAAATCCTCTATTTCCTCTATATCCCGTTATCTGCTGAGACATTGTAAGTCTAAGTTTTTTAAATTTAGAAAATTCGAAAAAAGGACATCCGAAATGAAATTTTAGACAAAATAAGTTATTACAATATTTATTCAAAATTATTGAACAAGAAGATGAAGACAATTGATACTATTAATTTATTGAATATAAAATGTCAGATGCCAATCTACACGAGTTTGACTATACACAGCTTTCATCGCTGGCTAATACTTCCTTTAGTATAGATCTGTTCTTTGTACTCCCAATATCTGATAAGTTAATACCCAATGAGCTTTCAAAAAGAAGTCAATGGATTTAAAATTTTCTTTCTTGAAAAAAACCATTAATGCTGTTTTGGTGATTTTATTTTTCTCCATATTAAATGTTAGAACAAAAATTGCTTCATCGGATTATCCGACTAACACAATATTGTTGTTAACGTAATATCCGATCCTAGTCAATCTTCAGCAAACCATTTTATTGGTTAGTAGCTAATAATATTTTACTACTAACGTACAAATGTAGTTCACTATTAACTTACAATTGTAGGGGGGTATGATAAACCTATAACCCCAATAAAAATTTCCGGAAAACAAAAAAACCATGACTATGTTTTTTATTCTCTTTGAGATGGAATGGTTGTAAGTCACAATTTAATGGTTAGTTAAATTGTCTTGGGCCATGGTATGTGTAAGTTGCCAAATGACAAAAACAACTACACCCTAAATTAGGCCTTCACAATACATCAATTTGACATGAAATTTGACAGGCCATTTTGAAAATGACATACATTTCGTAGTGGCAAAAAAGGCTTGTTTTTCTCTTGTTTTCATTTCCTTCAGCACATTATGAGAGCAACAATCATAAATAACATGACTGCAAAAATCACAACAATTTTTTTGATTTGTTTGTTTGAAGAGAAGATAACATGAAATGAAATTAACCAAGAAATATTAAATAGAGTAAGTGCAGTCACCATGAAAACAAAAACAAAATCTCTTTTGTTACACTATGTTAAGTTTTTGTTGATGCCTATGATGATGACGCACTTCAAATATTAGTGGTAGCTGCTTTCTTTGCAAACCAACAAAAACTATGCCATCTCTACCCATATCATAACGATACTGTATTAGCAGTTGCAATATAGGAGAGTCATCTACAACCTTAAATGAGCTCGAATTAAAACTTTTAAGTTCTCACCAAGAGAGTGTGACCTGATACATAAAATAAATGGTGTCGTTAATCAAACATATACACATATATGTATATAATTTTGTAATTACATTAATTGCTATTTGTTGCCATTATTATGCTTTGTTGTAATGGACACACATACACACACCTACGGTAGGTTTACGATGTAAACAATATGTAAACGACCATTAACAACAACAAAGTTGGTAAAGCCAATGCTCATCAAATGTAAATACAAACAACACTAAAACAATAGAACGGAAACTGATCAAAGTGCATCGTAATCTTCTTGGAGCATGCACAACAAACAAAAAAACATACATACATACACTACAAACAATTAATCTTTATATACAATGTTGTTGTTTGTACTGTGATCATGCTGATGGGATTTGTTCGCTGCAAGCCTAGTTTCTTCCCACCTCTAAGCAAATATGCGTAATGAAAACAAAAACAGTAATGAAATGTTGGTTTTAAAAATATAGGGGGTGTTCACACGATAGTATCATACACCCAGAGAAGAAATATGAATACCCCAAATATGTTTCAAAAGCAAAATCTTATTTTTGGACGGTGAATATGGAAAATGTTTGTTGCAACCATATCATTTTCTCCAAAAATTATGTATCTGATTTCATCAACCAAGTATATGTTTTCCGGGAAAACAATATTTTTGCTCCATGTTCACCGTCCAAAAATAACATTTTCCTCTTAAAACATGTTTTTAGGGCGACCATATTCCTTCTCTGGGTATACAAAGTTTCTTACCAAATTCAAAAAATCAACTTTTTTATCTTTGCAAACAATCACTTTCCAGAGATGCAATATAAACAATTTAGGCATGACAAATTTTTCTTGGAAAAAGGGGGATATTGGCTAAATTAATTTAATTGGTAGTATGTCATACTAGGAAATAACGAAATGATAAGAAATCAGTTCATTGGTTTTCATTACTTCAAAACTTGAACAAATATCCAAAACACTTCAATTTCTAAATATTAAAAATTTCATTCCAGTTTGCTATTATAGAAATACATCAAGGCAAAGGAAAACCTCTAAAATTCTACGTCACTGTACCATTTTGCCCATATAGGCTACGTCTCTGTTATAACATAAATAAATATTGCTAAGCATATAAATAAAAGCTTTGAAATACTTATAGCTCTAACGGCTTAAGATTTAATGACCGGAGTTCAAAGTTAATATGACAAGGTTTAGGCTACCAACTGACTAGCATGGTATCTCTAATGTCTACTTCAAACAAATTAAGGTCATTTTCTTAACAAAGCCCCTTAGACAAAATGCGAAACATTAGCTATATAATCGGTGATGGAGGAACAACAACTATATTTAGTTTTTTTTTTCATTTTTTTAATTACAGGCATTTGCAATGACCACGTTTAAACTAAAGTAGAAAAATAACTCAAAGAAAAGTGTGGACTATGAAAACAACATATGTATTTTTAACAAAATTTCTGGGAATATTAGGTCATAATGGGACATAAAATATCTTATGATGGGATTTATCACAGACGCTAAAAATATAGAACTATTCGGAAAATACTACATCAGTTTGATAAATCTATAAGCGGTTAATATAATTCAAATTTTTTTAATGAAACTAAAAAAAGCTAGCTTTTACAACTTTTTTTTAATATTAGGAAGTTTCACTTTATTGAAGCAAAAAATATGAGGTTAGAGAACAGAAGAAAAAAAAAACGCGAAAGAATTGAATTCTTTGACGATTCTTCATTGTTAGGCTGGTGTATCATTTGTTACGGCTGCCTTTCAATGATGTTGGGTTGACACAATTATCGAAGTGAATAAGAAAAAGCAAAAACCAGTCAATATAATAGCGTTGTATATTTCTATAAAACGTTGTAAAAATACACTCAAAAAAAAAACTAAGATAGAAAGGTAAACATTTAACCATGGTTCTCGCCATGTCAAATTCCCCATATTTGAAAAAGTTCAAAGGTCGAAAAGTAAATTCGACTTTTTTTAAATTTGAAAAAGAGATATTGCCTTGTCCTTTATCATTTTTAAAACATCATTTAGTGTAAATTTGATACATATATATAAAAAAGCTGTTCAAAACTTAGATCGCACAATTACGACATTATTTTTAGTGTATAATATTGTACTAAAAATGAGTCAATCGTCTTGAGATGACACTTCAGCTTTGTGTCGATTAGAAGTTTGAAGACATTATTTCAAGACAAAAACACCCACAAAAATGACACCAAAATATAATAATAACAATCCATGATTCTAACAGCGGGTGGTAGAGAAATATGGATGGTAGGTATGCGCTTAAAAATATGTTTTTTCTTTTTATTTTTATTAATAGTTATTTCACTTGATATATGAATGAAGAAGATCATGCTTTTCCATATATGCTGTTGGTGACATTCCTCGCCATAAACTACAATTACGTGAGATCATCACATATTAAAAATAATTAAACATTTTAATTCCAAATGATTTTTTTCTTGTTTTGCTTTTGTAGAGTTGATTCCATACATGACTAACCACCGGGAATTATCACGATGGGCATTATTGTTGGGTGTAATACAAAACTTTAATGTGGGGGTATATAAATTTCTGTTTTCATAACTACTACAATATCAACCACCCTATCGTTAACGTAGTCGAATCGAATTCTCATAGTTTAATTTATTTATAACCTTTCAGCATTTTTTCCCATTTTTTTTCCTCCGTAGGCTTTACGTCCTATTACTACTTCATATACCAGCATCCCTAAATTCGCCATTTGCCCTAAGGCCACTCAGTCTTAGGGCAAATTTGGAAGTTCTTCTAAAGGCACGACTTTAAAAGCACTTCCAAAAATTTTCTCCCAAGGATAATCTTCATTTTAATTCAATTTTTTATAACTCGATTTTTTTCATATTTTTAATGGGTAATTTTAAATGTTTCTGTTTCAAAACGAAAAAAGAATTAATGAAATGAAACAAATTATTCAAATTTTGTCAAAAAATATGCAAAATCCATTCTAGAAAAATTGCTAATTTTTGAGGTCAAACGTTTCAGACAAGCGTTAGGTTGCATTAAAAATCATAAAAAATGTAGAAATTATTTATTTGGCAAAATATCACAAAATTTTTTATTTCACATCCAAAACACTGAATTCGGATCACATCTTATGAAGTGATGTAAATTGAGTGCAACAGCTGTTGATGGGCATCCGTCCTATGACAAGCCCATGTTAAATTCATCGCTTCTACGGCAATTTTGCACCACTTCCGGATCCAAAAAGAACATTTTCCTAACTTTTTTGGTGACGCTTTTTTTGCTGGACAGTATACCGTTGAACCAAGAGAGGAATATTGTCTAAAACAGTCGCATCGATTGTCATTCCCCGATCGGCAACGTAAACTAGATGACCTTGAACCACGTCGGTCCTGAGACCCCCTCCAACAAAAACAATAGTGACCTTGAATTTATATCAATGTGTATATGAAAATTCGTTTCAGCGCCACCTATATGTGAAAATATGAGTTATATGTATCCGTTTTTACCATCGGATAGAGCAAAAGATCTATATTTCACATCCCAGCAAAAAAAATTGGAAGTTGTTCCACAAACATTTCTTTTAAAGCGCATCCAAGAATCCCCCATAGAGTTTTTTCAACTTTCTTCTAAAGCGCATCGTGGGATCCCCCAATGATTTTGTTCCACTTCCGATGCAGTCCTTTTGGACAAGTGCGCAAACATTTCTTCTAAAACGCATCTTGGGATCCCCCAATGACTTTTCTACTTCCGATGCGGTTAAATTTCTTCATTCGAATTAACTTCCAGGGCACAACTTCTAAAGCAATGCAAAGGATCCAAAAAGGGAGTACTTCCGTCCTATGACAAGCCCATGTAAAATTCATTGGAGATGATCCAAGTTTGCACCACTTCCGGATCACAGATTGGGGATCCAAACTACTTTTTTGGAAGCTCTTTTTTTGCTGGGATATAAATCTGGAACCCCATCTTTTTCTATTTGGCCACAGTGGTCACTTTCCTCTTGAGGAACAGTGGGTCCACTTTTTTCCAAGCCATATATTTATTGAGACTCCCAAACACATTTAGCTGTACCCGTTTTTACCATTGGATAGAGCACTAAAAGATCTTTCTTTCACATATAAATCTGGAACCCCATCTTTTTCCATTTGGCCACAGTGGTCACTTTTCTCTCTGTTTCGTATATGCAACATTACTGCGATTCGGAAGATTTCTGGCAAAAGGTTTTAATTCCAATCGAAAGCTATCGTTTCAGTTTATCTTTGGTTAACATTTGGCTTTTCTATATCTTCCCGGTTGGCCAATTTATGCCAATTTCTATGGAGGATTATATCGAAAAAAAATTTTATTCGTATATAACTCATATTTTCACATATAGGTGGCGCTGAAACGAATTTTCATATACGGATTTATTTTTCCTTACATCAATGTGAAATCTTTCTTACACAGAAAAAAATATCATAAATATTTTTCCCATTAAAATTTTATTTGCATTTTTAAAAAGTTTCAGTAAAAAAGTTAATTGATTTAAAAAATGTTTTAATCAAAAGATAATTCAATTACAAAAATTTATGGTATAAATTATATTTTTAATTGGGCCAATTAATGTTTCTTTTTTTGGATTCCACAAATTTTTTAATCAAAAAGAAATTTAATCACAAAATTGTTATTATAAGATATTAAAGCTGTGATTGATACTATAATTTTCGGGATTGGCGATATTTCAATCCCGAAACAATTAATTGGATCAATTGATTTCGTGAAACAATTAATTGTATCAATTAATTTCGTGATTGAATCAGAAAAAAAATTCTGTGTGATTGAAACTATAATTTGAAGAAATTAAAAATTAATAATAATTTCGAGATTGAAGACAAAAAATATTTTTCCTGTGTATAATTCCAAATAATCAACCTAGTAAGTACCTTATCCAGATCTAGGCCCTAGATACTCCACACATGTAGATATTGCTCATACTCTTTAGAACCTTCTTTCGAGCGACAATACAAAGAACATCGGGCAAAACTTGACCAGAAACCCTAAGCCTACCATCAATCACAAATAAAATGAACCTTTGTTATATAACTATTAAACAATTAAATTTTATGTAAAAAAATATTGGAATTGCAAATTTTCTCACAGAATGTGCTTTTGTAATTGAATATATCAATATATTTTTCTTAATTAATTTTCTATGTAGAATATTTGTTAGTTGAAATCTTTTATTTAGCTTCTCCTATTATTATACAGTACTGAGCTACGTTTATAGGAATTTTGCAAAGGCGTTTGTTTGGGTTTTATCAAATAAATGACAATCAATGCAAATTTCAGTCTCCAAATGTATTCTAAGGTGTTATTGAATTTGACTTTTCAAATGATGACATACACTCCAAAAACGCATGTGCGGTGCCATACTCTGTGATGCATTCACTTCTATAATTTGATACACCAAATAATTGTGTAGGATTGCCATTTTGGCTTGAGTTAAATGAAAAATCAACCACCCACTCACTCAGGGTTAATAGAATTCTCCTTTTGTCGTTCTTTTTTTCTTTTGTATTATTTTCATTGTAAATGCTAATGATAATTTTTAAATATTTAATGCGATAACAATTCAAAGCAGATGTACTATGCTAAGCAATCCAAATTGGTTTACGTATTTGTGACATGTCAATAACGATATCGATTAGTGTGAACTAAATACAATTCAAGTGGCATTTAGATTTTTAATGAGGTTCGTTAGCAAATGAAGGTGCCCTGTAACACTTAAATCATCAACTTGATTTATGGGTCAATTTTTTTTTGTAATTTAAATAAGTAGAATGGTATGTTCGAAGCGTTTTTTCTTTGCTAAGCTGACAAGTTAAAGATATACAAAACTCACGTAGTTTGATATATTTTGTAAAATAGTTTAAATTCCAGTAAAAGTAGTCAATAAACAAATTAATAATATGCCCTAAAGTCCAATAAAGTGTCATGTAAGTTGGCGTTATAATTGATTATGGTTTTGGCAAAGAAAAAAATCAAAGATTTTGTAACGGTTTCCAATTAAAATTCTACCTTCTATCTGGACAGTCCCTCATTAACAAAAGAGCATAACTAAGGATTTATTAATAGTGTTTTAAAAAATTCTTTGGGTTTTTTATTTCTTCATAGTGTTAATTTCACCAATACTATGGCGAGAGAAAATAATTATACCCTGCACCACACCGTGGAACAGGGTATTATAAGTTAGTCTATATGTTTCCAACACCCAGAAGGAGACGAGATAGACACATGGTGTCTTTGGCAATAATTATCAGAGAGGGTCCCTGAGTCGATCTAGCTATGTCCGTCTGTCCGTCCGTCCGTCTGTCTGTGAACACATTTTTGTGATCAAAGTCTAGGTCGCAGTTTAAGTCCAATCGCCTTCAAATTTGGCAAAAGTTCCTGTTTTGGGCCAGAATAGAACCCTATTGATTTTCGAAGAAATCGGTTCAGATTTAGATATAGCTCCCACATATATCTTTCGCCCGATATGCACTTATATGGACCCAGAAGCCTGAGTTTTACCCTGATTTACTTGAAATATGCACAAACATAACACGGGGTCGTATAGTTAAGTGTGCAAATTTTGATTGAAATCGGTTCAGATTTAGATATAGCTCCCATATGTATCTTTCGCCCGATATGGACTTATATGGCCCCAGAAGCCAGAGTTTTACCCTAATTTCCTTGAAATTTTGCACTAGGAATACAATTAGTAATGTAGTCAAGTGTGCTAAATTTTATTGAAATCGGTTCAGATTTAGATATAGCTCCCATATATATCTTTCGCCCGATTTTCCGTCATATGACCACAGAGGTCAAAGTGGTATGCATGTCAAATTTGGTTGAAATCGGTTCAGATTTATATATAGCTTCCATATACATGTTTTTTCCGATTTGGGCAAAAATGGCCAAAATACCAACACATTTTCCTTATAAAATCGCCACTGCTAAGTCGAGAACTTGAAAAAGTGACTCAAATTTTCCTATACTAATACATATCTATAGACTGATAAATCATTAATAGACTTTTGCGAAATAGCCTCAAAATTGGTTCAGATTAAGATGTTTCATGTATTTTTTTAACATAGTGTACCATCCCAGGACATTAGCCCACTTAAATTTGAAGTTTATATATTATAAATTTTGTTTGGATGGAGTCAGATTTAAATGTATGTATTTGGGACAAAAACCTTTATATATAACGCCCAACACATTTGACGGATGTGATATGGTATCGAAAATTTAGATCTACAAAGTGGTGCAGGGTATAATATAGTCGGCCCCACCCGACATTAGACTTTCCTTGTTATACCCTGCTCCACACTGTGGAACAGGGTATTATAAGTTAGTGCATATGTTTGCAACACCCAGAAGGAGACGAGATAGACACATGGTGTCTTTGGCAAAAATGCTCAGGGTGGGCTCCTGAGTCGATATAGCGATGTCCGTCTGTCCGTCTGTCCGTGAACACATTTTTGTAATCAAAGTCTAGGTCGCAGTTTTAGTCCAATCGACTTCAAATTTGGCACAAGTATGTGTTTTGGCGCAGAATAGATACCTATTGATTTTGGAAGAAATCGGTTCAGATTTAGATATAGCTCCCATATATATCTTTCGCCCGATATGGGCTAATACGGTCCCAGAAGCCAGAGTTTTACCCCAATTTGGTTGAAATTTTGCACTAGGAGTTCAATTAGTAGTGTAGTCTAGTGTGCCAAATTTTATTGAAATCGGTTCAGATTTAGATATAGCTCCCATATATATCGTTCGCCCGATTTACACTCATATGACCACAGAGGCCAATTTTTTGCTCCGATTTAGTTGAAATTTTGCACAGGGAGTAGAATTAGCATAGAAGCTATGCGTGCCAAATTTGGTTGAAATCGGTTCAGATTTAGATATAGCTCCCATATATAGCTTTCGCCCGATTTACACTCATATGACCACAGAGGCCAATTGTTTGCTCCGATTTAGTTGCAATTTTGCACAGGGAGTAGAATTAGCATTGTAACTATGCGTGCCAAGTTTGTTTGAAATCGGTTCAGATTTAGATATATATCCCATATATAGCTTTCGCCCGATTTACACTCACATGACCACAGAGGCCAATTTTTAACTCCGATTTAGTTGAAATTTTGCACAGGGAGTAGAATTAGCATTATAGCTATGCGTGCCAAATTTGGTTGAAATCGGTTCAGATTTAGATGTAGCTCCCATATATAGCTTTCACCCGATTTACACTCATATGACCACAGTGGCCAATCTTTTACTCCGATTTAAGTGAAATTTTGCACAGGGAGTAGAATTAGCATTGTAGCTATTCGTGCCAAATTTGGTTGAAATCGGTTCAGATTTAGATATAGCTTCCATATATAGCTTTCGCCCGATTTACACTCATATGACCACAGAGGCCAATTTTTTGCTCCGATTTAGTTGAAATTTTGCACAGGGAGTATAATTAGCATTGTAGCTATGCGTGCCAAATTTGGTTGAAATCGGTTCAGATTTAGATATATCTCCCATATATAGCTTTCGCCCGATTTACACTCATATGACCACAGAGCCCAATTTTTAACTCCGATTTAGTTGAAATTTTGCACAGAGAGTAGAATTAGCATTATAGCTATGCGTGCCAAATTTGGTTGAAATCGGTTCAGATTTAGATATATCTCCCATATATAGCTTTTGCCCGATTTACACTCATATGACCGTAGAGGCCAATTTTTAACTCCGATTTAGTTGAAATTTTACACAGGGAGTAGAATTAGCATTGTAGCTATGCGTGCCAAATTTGGTTGAAATCGGTTCAGATTTAGATATAGCTCCCATATATATGTTTTTCTGATTTCGACAAAAATGGTCAAAATACCAACATTTTCCTTGTAAAATCGCCAAAAGTTGTAAAAACGACTCTAATTTTCCTAAACTTGTAATACATATATATCGAGCGATAAAGCATAAATAAACTTTTGCGACGTTTCCTTAAAATTGCTTCAGATTTAAATGGTTCCCATATTTTTTTTACTAACATTGTGTTCCACCCTAGTGCATTAGCCCACTTAAATTTTGAGTCTATAGATTTTGTAGAAGTCTATCAAATTCTGTCCAGATCGAGTGATATTTAAATGTATGTATGTGGGACAATCCTTTATATATAGCCCCCAACACATTTGACGAATGTGATATGGTATCGAAAATTTTGATCTACAGAGTGGTGCAGGGTATAATATAGTCGGCCCCGCCCGACTTTAGACTTTCCTTACTTGTTTTGTTTTCGTTTTGTGACTAAGGACAACAAACGGTCTTATTAAACATTCATATAGAGTTCTAAGTGAAACTATCATGACTCTATTATTACTACCATATGTTTTTTAGGTCATTCCAATTTAAATATCATAACAAGACTTAGGTCACAAACCTTAGTTTCTACAAAACAATAGATATTTACTTGGCCCCCACAGGAAAGAATTTAATATAATTGCAATATTTTTGCAGTGAACTGTTTGTTCCCATTAAAGAATTCGTTAGAGCATGAAATTGTTGCATTGCAAAGAACCCTTTTTCTCTTGGAACGTATCATAAGAACTACTATCATGTTTACTTTTCATTCCTATCTGGGAAGGGGGTATCAATTTGCAACAAGTGTGGGAAGAAAATGTAGAAAATGTACTCTGCGATTCTTTCGCTTGAGTGACATTTAATTTAGATTGACGATAGTTAAGGAGGTTCTACCAATAAATGAGTACGAATGAGGGGCGGGTGTGTAATATGTGATATGTAGCAAAAAAATTAATGTAATTCTAAGATCGGTCAATAGGGAACATTGGCCTCTCCTCAATTTACATGAATCGGTATTTCCTATTTCCCTTGATATTCATCAAAACTACACTATGATTCAAGCTAAGATTCTTTACATTTGTGGGATCTTACATTTAAGTGTAGGAAAAAAAATTTCATTGTGGAAATACTGATTGGTGAGAGTTAGTGAGTTCGCTTGTAACCAGCTATTTTGAGATGGTCCCAGGTCTTATCGAAATATTTTAGTATTCATTTTCAGTCCAAAATTCAACTGAATCGCCTTTTTTCAATAATCCCGCAATTGTCCCATTAATTAAACCAACAGATTTCTCTTAAACACGTCTAAATATTTTATCTTAAAAAAAGAGTCACAAATTATATATTTTCTTTAGTGTATATTTAAATTTATTATAGTCAATAAAACGAATGTCAAATGTCCTCTTCGCTATTCGATCATGTACGAGTAATCTTCATATTAAATAATTCCATTCGATCGAGAGGAGCATACATTTTTTCCAAACTTGTTATCTGGGAGTGAAAAAAAAAATGTCCGAAAAACAAGTGAAGTTCTCACGCTAGATTTCAAACTGTTTAATCCATAACTATGTTCGTTTATTGTATATTAGGATGTCCTGATATAATAGCACCTTTTATATTCAGAAAATTGCAAAATTAAATGTTGAAATTTACTTTGCTATACACAGGAAAAAATGTTTTTCTATCGAATTGGTTGGGTTAAAAAATCATAATACACTATACAAAATTGCAGGCTTGTTTTTAGTCCAAATGAATTATTCTACATCCCAGCAAAAAAATTTAGAAGTTGTTCAAAGGCACAACTTTAAAAGCAACTCCAAATATGTCCTCCCTTAGATGCTCTTTATATTAACTATTAACTTCTTTTATTTTACTTTTTTATTACTCGCCTTTTTCATATTGTTAATAAGTCATTTAATTTTTTTTTTCAAATAAGTTAAAAACACACTGGGAATTAATAAAATGGCACAAATTGTTTAACTTTTGTGGGAAAAATACTCAATCTATTCTAGAAAAATTGGAAATTTTTGAAAATGCTTATGGTTAAATGTTTTAAACAAGCGTTAAAACACACAAAAATTTTTTTTTCTGATTCAATCACGAAATTAATTGATCCAATTAATTTTTTAATTGAAATGTCTTCAATCACGAAAATGATAGTATCAATCACAGTTTTAATTGGGCATAGAAAAAATTCTTGATTAAAAAATTAATTGATTTCATTACCAAATTTCAATTAAGTTTTTAATTGATTCAATTAAAAACTTAATTGATGTTGATTGCAAAACTCAATTAATTTAGTAATTAAACAAAGGTAACTATTTTCAATTACATTCTGAATTGGCTTAGAATTTTTAGTTGGATTAACAATTGATTGTTTGAAAAAAAAAATGTTTGAAAAAAATGTTTGAAAAAAATTAACATTTAATCAAATTCTTCCGAATTTGATTAAATGTTAATTGTATCAATTAACTTTTTAATTAAAAATTTTAACATTTTCAATCATTGACTAAATTAACTTAATGTTTCTATCTTGATTAAAAAGTTAATTGTACCAATTAATTTATTAATTGAAAAAAATTTCAACTTCAATTAACTTTTTAATTGGAAATATTTTGGTGATATTTTTTTCTGTGAATGCATTAAAAATCATAAAAAAATATAAAAATTACTTATTTGACATAATAACACAAAATTTTTTAATTCACATCCAAAACACTGGATTTGGATCACACCTTAAGAAGTGATGTAAATTCAGTTCACCGGCCGTTAAAATGTTGGATATCCGTCCTATGATAAGCCCATATTAAATTCATTGCTTCTGCGCCAGTTTTGAACCACTTCTGGATCCAAAAAAAAAAAAAAAACATTTACACTACTTTTTTATACGGCCATGAAGATTGAGAAATTGTTAAGTTATATTTTTGTTTTCTTTAAAAAGTTAATTGAAACAATTATTTTTTTTTTTTTAAATTGACATCTATGTATAAATCTAAAATCTCTGAATGGTCTTTTTAGTTTTATTCTATACGGTTTACTAATATTTGTCGCTTGAAAGAAGGCCAACATTGCAACACGAAATCATTTACGTAGAAATTCCTTATACGGGTAAAGACACACATTTAGGTTTACGTTAGGTTAAGTATAGTGTCAGCCCGCTATTTCAAGCCTACTGAAGAGTCTTAGTGTGTCTGAAATAACGGGCTGCTACCATCCTAGCCTAACCTAGTCCATTCTGATACCATAGTGTTGAATTCTTCTCTCTTATCACTGAGTGCTGCCCTATTCAATATTTATGACTTCTTTTTTATAGCAGAGTTCGAAAAGCGAAGCTTTGAAACACTCAGCATTACTGTGAGGGGATAATGGGCCGCTGAAAAACTTTTTGTTGTTCGGTCGAAACTGGGATTGTACCTACTACTATTTTTATACAAGGCGGACATGCTACTGTGGCTCCCTCACACATTACTTAAATTACTTAAATTCAACGCGTTTTCAAACCTTTTGCGTTGGAAATGTTTCCCATTAGAATTTTTTCCTAACATGTACAATATTTTCAATGTCTTGATATTTTCGGTACACTCTAATATCGAAATTGCTCACAAATGTGCAATTATATTTCTTCCATGCTGAAGTACGCAAAAAAGAAGATATTCTTGTTCTCAAGACTACTGGAGACCAAGTAAACTAAATATAAAAACAAGACAAAAAAAAACTCTTTTAAATATACTCCATGTCCCGTTGTCCAAACTTTTATGAAGACACTATTCGGAAAAGGTGCGTGTTTTGTTGATAGCCAAAGAAGGAACGCAAAGGAATAAAAACTTAATGAACCAAATTGTCAAACACCGTTTAGCAATGGCTTTGGGAGGCTTTTCCTGATTAACCACAAAAAAAAAACGTAAAGTAACTGTTAATAACGAAACCATAGTTGGTGTGAAGAAAATAATGATGATGATGACGATGGTGATGCGGTTGCTTTTAGTCTCACAAACAAGTTGTTGTAAATGTCTATGACAAACAGGAATAGGTTGTTTTGAAATGGTCACTTTAAAGAATTATTTTTTCAAAGTCAATACAATATAATTACTCAATATATGCATATCAGCTACACTGAAAAAAGGGGTTTGCTTTCTGGGGAAAAAAATTTTTAGACCAACATAGTTTTCTTTTAACTCCAAAACATTTCAACTTCAAAAAGCGAGTAAAAAAGATTAGAAACAGTCCTTGCATCACTTGTCATATACAGCAAAAACTCTTATTACCAAATGATCTTGGAAGTAACTTGGTTCACAATTGGTAATCAATTACATTTGCATGGAAATCTTGTTTCCTTTCTCAAGGGTATATCCTATAAGGAAAGTACTTCTCTGCAGTATTACCAAGAGCTAAATTGTAGGCATGGAGGAGATATGAGCAAATAGGGTAGTTAACGAGAAATAAACAACAAACATCATATTTGTCAATTGGCTTCATGAGTAACCGAAACAGGTAAACGCAAAACAATAACTTTTTCCTCCCAAACGAAATTTTAGACAAACAATTATCGTTTTCCATTAGCTTTTCGCTATAAGCAAGTTTGTTTGGGAGAAACTTCCTAAACGTTGATTCTTGTCCAGAATGTAAAAATAATTTCATAAAGACTAGACTCACTTCCATGAGGTTTTTTAGTTCATAGCACCTTTTTTGTAATACAAACAATGTAGAAGAAATTATTAGATTTTATAATTTTTTTAAATTTTACCTTTCGCCTGGACAGAGTATCGAACCGCCGCACATTGGGGTTTTTGATACCAAAAATGGGAATTAATTGAAAAATGAAATTTAGGAGAACCGAAAAAATTTTTATAGTCGGTAAAAGTACACAAAATTCCACATCACTAGCGCAAAAATTGTGTCTTTGACAAGTACCGTTGTGTCACTATATATGTTTGAAGTTGGAGTTATTTTACGTTTTCCTTGCGTGCGATATAAATGTAAATTATTGGTGTCTTAAAAATTAGTTTTGAGTGTTTTCTAAAGCGATAAATAAAAAAATAATAATGGAACCTTCATCCTCAGGTTAATAAGATTATTTTTGTGTTTTTTATTTTTATAATTGACTTGTGTTATTATATGAAATTTAGTTTCGCTCGTAAGTCTTTACATTAGAGGATTTCGAGAAATATGTCGACAAATAGTTGTGAATAAAGCCAAATTAAGTAAAAAAGTTTATTTTTTCTAAAACAATAAACTCTTTTGAAAGCATAGATGAAAAAGTTGTCTGCACTTTTTTGCACATTTCGAAATTAAATGGAAATAAATTTTTCAACCCCTGGTACTATATGTCCCCAACTGTTCACAAATATTTATTACTTGGAGCAGAAATAATTAACCACGCTTTACTTCCAATTGGACAGTTGTCGGAAGAAGCGCAAGAAGCTAGAAACAAAGATTTTAAAAATTTTAGAGAGCATTTTTTGCGAAAATGTTCTATGGAAAAGTCAAATGAAGAGATATTTAAAAGACTGTTAATTAACATACTTCGGATCCAGTTATATCAGAAATGAGAAATTAAAAGAGAAGAAACCCCACAATTTGCCTATGGAAGCAATTCAAATGTTGATATTTGAGTCAAATCTTGATGGTGATCAAAATGCCAGTGTTGATGATAATGATACATATAGTAATTTTCTGACGATGATGATAATAATTGTTAAGAATCAGATCAAAAAGCAGATATTCATTCTCTTTTTTTTTGTTGCAAATTAACTAATGGAAAACAAATAAAATGTGGACTAAAAAATATTTAAAATTTTATTGGTTTTATGTCTTTTAGTGAATTTGGCCGAAAAAAGTTAAAACTATAAACAGGGAAAGCTACTTCGAATTAATTCCCACTTTTGACATCAAAAACCCCACTGTGCGCCGACCATACAGTTTGTAAGCCAGCACACTATCCACTAGACAACGTAGTTGTTATTGTCATCAACAAACAATTATCGCTATAGCCATCATCGCACAAGCAACGCATACAGTAAAGTAGTTACATTTATAGAGCATAGTTTTGGGCGCCCACGAGCCGATGTAAAGAAACTTTATTTGGCAGAAATATACATTTAATTGGCCACCGTGGAGCAATGGTTAGCATGACCGCCTTGCATATAAAGGATCGTGAGTTCAATCTTTGCTTCCACCGAACACCACAAAGTTTTTCATATATGCCCAAAATGTTCGGAAGATTCCGAAGAGATGTTCGATATTACATACTACTATATTAAGATTTTCCCATGAAACTTCAAAATGTGTCTTATAAAAGACATAAAGTCTGAAAAGAACTGTGCTTGAAATAAACGAAATGGATTGTGTTTTTTGATCAAAAATTATTTTTTATTGCAAAAATAAAAATTTTGAAACAAAAACATTTTTTTCCTTATAATAGTTTGAAATTTTCAAAAACCTCTAACAAAAGAAAAACGTTTCGGTACACGTTTTCCAAAAGTTTTCTTTTTCATTGCGTGTATGACATAAATGCTCGTGTTAAACAATTTGCATCTCAACTACTTACCGAATTTTTGCTTGATAGTAACATCTTTCGAAGTGCTTAACTTGTTATACTGCGGATGTCATATTGCGATCATGTTCGATTCAAAAGTTCCAAGACCTTATAATTGGGAACACTGAAAAAAAAATAATTTAATTTAATAATTTAACTTTCTTTCCAACTGTGAGTAGCATGGGAAATCTCAGTTTTTATAGTCCTCTCCACTAATCGGGCAGAGTGTACAGTGAAACCTCTCAAACATAGACACTTTGAAAAGCGGATATCTCGCAAAAGTGGACAGTTTCCGTGAGACGTTCGCAAAATTATCACATGAACCCTCTAATGCCCCCATTTTTTTGTATGCTGATTAAATATTCAATGTTAACAACACAAAAGGTAGATAACTAATCAAGAAAAATTTATACGGTAAAATTCAGTATATGCTGCAAAGGCTCTTGAACAGGCTCAACTAAGTTTTCTTTTTATTTTATTAATTTTTGTTGTCTTAAAGTGTGTTTTACTAAAAGCTTCCTTATTTAATGAAGCCCGCCTAAAGGCGGGATTGGGCATTAGAGGGTTAAAATTAACCTCTCATAGCTGGACACCTTCAAAATTTGGAGGTTTCACTGTGATAATATTGATATGCATGACAATGTATCTATAAGAAATACGGGGGTGATCCGATAAGTCTTCCTCTAATGCAACAGCAATCAGTCCAGCTTCTTTCGATCGGATATAATTGTCGTCTTTCATTTTTTTTTTCTTTTGCAATCTCCACCCTGGCACTTTGATGTTATTAGGCAAAGGTCAGTAGCTTTGAGTTTGCTCTATAAATCATATACCGTCATTGAGCAAATGTTTCATTGTAGAAAACTCGTATTTTTGCGGTAATTGTTTTTAATTGTCTTCAAGTAATCAAGAAACAAACAAAATAAAAACAAAAGAAACAAAAACAAAGCGAATTGGCGGCTTGCACAGGTTGTGCAAACTCAGTTGGTTTTATTTATGGTTCCAGTACTTGGTGGTTCCGGGGTAGTAGGTAAAGCTCATTGGAAGGGGAAGTTTCGAACACCAAACTTTTTATTTTGGCTTTACACACCATCACCGGTGGTTACAGTTCAGTGGCTTAGAACGAACAAGCCATCCAATGCTCTTTCCACGTCTGAACAATGGGCTGGCTACAAAAAAGATGTAGCGATGAAGATAAACTTAAGAGATAGGTTGAGCTAAAAGGCCCTTCAACAATCATAAATAAACCAAAACGACAACAACAAAAGTGGAAACAAACTAAGTGTGGCATGACACATTTGTGGCATGCATTAAAACTCCATCATGTGATGGGAATTGAACTTTCTTTAACAGCTCAGGTGGAAGACACAACCAGCAATGGCGTATTGCAATTTAGGAAGGAAACAAGTGCATTGCATTTTTTTTTGTTTTTCATTTTAGATTGTGGGAATAAATTTTCCTCCCTATGTTATCATAGTCGTAAAACAACAAATATGCCATGCCATGATTATGGTGCATCATGGTGGTGCACGCAGAGAAGAAACATGATTGTCACAATCATATTCGAAGAGCAAAATAATATGATAGCAGCTATATTTGCGGCGACCATATAACATTTTAACCTGCAACCATGTTGGCTCAGTGAACATGGTTCTAAGAAAAATATAATTGTCCTCATCTTAAATGTTATTATATTGATAAAAAGAATTTTGTTTGAATGAAAAGACAATGGTCACGATTTAAAATGTTATGGTATTCACTAAAAATGTTAAAAGATCATGGTCACAACTTAAAATGTTTTGATCTTTATGAAAAAACTTTTTTCATCGTCGAAAAAAAGGACGCCACTTGAGAAAAGAAAACACAAAATTAACTTTATATGTTTGTTTTTATTTATTTATAAACTATTTCATTGTTTATTTGTTTTTATAATGCCGTTCAAGCAAACATCATATATTTTTACACACTCTATTTTATTTCAATTCCAACAATAAGTAATTATTCCATATTTACATCGTGCCCATCAAATGTACAAACGCAGACATCATGTAACTGCAAATAAAAATAAATGATCCATATAGCAAAATGCAGAACAAAAAACAGGTACATTTTTTCAATTGCACTTTCCTTTTTTGTGTTCACATAAAACCACGTGCCACTTCTGTATAAATAAATTAACACAAAACACAGTAAATCCGTATTCAGCGTCCATTCCAAGAAACAATCAACACACGACTGACGCGCAAAATGAAAATCGTGTGTACCTGTTCAATATTTTTATAAAATTCTTTTCGCTGCAAAAAAGTTAAAAAATTAAATGGTCACGAAAAAAATGTAAATGGTCTTTATGGCCATGTAAAGGTTTTAGACATGTCTATACTTAACCTATAAAAATACTATTTCCCCTGTAAAAAAGTAAAACAATTGAATGGTCAGGTACATGATTTTCCCGACCATTCAATGGTCTCAAATTCTATCATTTAAATGATAGAACATGTTTGCTGCATTTGAGAACCATTCAAATGCTTATTGCCACCATACATTTTTCTCCACTCGAAAACTATTTTTACAAAGACAAAATACATGGTTTTCGAGGCAATTACATGCTCTAAATAAACATTAAATGGATGCGGCAACCATGTTCAAACATGGTTTTTCTGTGCGTGTGGTGGCGGCGGTTGTAGTGGTCACAATGACGGGAATATTTTTACAAAAATTTTCCTTAGTTTATTAAGGCATCATTTGCATTATGTAATTGTATTCGTGTGCATGCCTGCCTCGATTTTCTGTTCAGAATTATCTGTTTCTTCAGCATGCCAAGTATACCCTGTTTGTAATTTTAGAGTTCAGATCATGGCCATGCCTTTGTCTTGGTCTTTTACAGCGGCATATTGTATAACATTAGCGTATTGCCCGTCTACATTCTGTCTGCAAAACGCCTTGTAAATCTTGAAGAGGTTTTTATTATTACAGCATTTTCATTCTTTTCTCTTGCAGATCTCTTGCTGGCGGCATCATGGACACTGGCAGTGTGGTTAGTGAACCAATATCAGATGCCCATCGGGCATTTGCCAAACAGAAATCGGCTTCAATGGTGAGACATGGTTTTGAGTTTTTTTTTTTAATTTTATTATTTTGTGCTACTACAATTTGTGCATATAACTAAGTTAAAAATTAAATAAGTATTGGTTATTTATTATCTAAAATATTAAAAGTTATTATTTAGTTTTCCAACAAAAACTATCATTATCATGGTATAATAAAATGGTACAAACTATTTCAATTTTGTCGAAAAAATGATGAATCTATTCTAAAAAACAAAAGAATTTTTGAAAATATTTTAGGTTAAACGTATCAGACAAGCGTTAAAGTGAGTGCATTAAAAATTTTAAAATATAATTTCAATTATTTATTTGGCAAAATATCACAAATTTTTCTAATTCACATCCAAAATACTGAATTCGGATCACACCTAAAGAAGTGTAACGGTGGACATTAGAGGTGTGCACGTGACACGAAATTGTCGTGACTCACGAAAATTTTCGTGATTCGTGCGTGAGTCACGCTCATGACAACAGCGTGAGTGTGCGTGAACGTGATTAACAAACCAAACTGTCGTGCGTGAGCGTGAGTCACGAAAATAATATCTTCGTGAGTGTGCGTGAGTAGCGAATTACAATCACGAAAATATTTAAATTCAATTACAATTTTAGTGACACCTGGGATGTTAAGAGTTTAATAACACTCTCGATTTTAATAATGCTCATGTTTTCAGACACTTCGGTAAGGTAAATTAATTATAAAATTATTCATGAGTCACGATATTTTTCGTGAGTTACGGTATTTTTCGAGAGTCACGACATTTTCGTGCGTGAGTGTGCGTGAGTACAATTTTTCTTTTCGTGAGTGTGCGTGAGCGTGACTCCTACCAATAAATATCGTGCGTGAGTGTGCTATAGTATGATTTTTCAGTCGTGATTGTGCGTGAGCGTGCGTGAGCGTGAGTAAACTATTACTCACGTGCACACCTCTAGTGGACATCCGTCTTATGACAATCCCATGTTAAATTTATCGCTTCAGCGCCAATTTTGCACCACTTCCGGATACAAAAAGAACATTATCACTAATTTTTTTGGCGACGCTTTTTTTTGGGAATACTTCCACTCAAATCATCTAATTGACATTTCATATTTGAAAAGTGTTGTCAGTTTTGGGGATTTTGTTCCGTGGATGGGGACGACATTTTTGAGTTGGGGAATTGGGCACTTGATTGAGGTAGGTCCCAGAGTATTACAAATGGAGTAGAAATGGATGAAGGGGTCCAAACGCTTACTTGCATTTCTACGATTGTGAAATTATTTCAGGAGGAATTCGGCTGTAAATGTAGTCGGGTTCCCTACGTATATCCTGATCATATTTCCCATAAATATAGATATGATGGATCGATGTCTCACCTATCGATCCACCATTTTCAGTTATTGAGCATTCACAGAAAAAAAAATTCACTAAAATTTTTCCAATTAAAGTCTTAATTGAGTTTTAAAAAATATTCAATTAAAAATTTAATTGATTTTTAATTGAAACCGAAATCAATCAAGCAAGCCAATTTTGAAACCACAAGAATTAATACTATCAATTAATTTTTTAATTGACTTTCAATTAATTTTTTAATTGATGCTATCATTTCTCTGATTGAAGACATTTCCATTAAAAAATTAATTGATCCAATTAATTTCGTGATTGAATCAGAATTTTTTGTTTGTATATATGTATCGGCCGATTTCGACACGTCACGTTGCGCTTTTTTACAAACCGATTGTCATCAAATTTTGCTCATCACCCTTTAAGTCTGCAAAATTTCATCGAAATCGGTTCAGATTTAGATATAGCTCCCATATATATGTATAGCCCGATTTTCCAAAATTTGGCCATAAAAACCTTATTTATTAAGCCATCTTACTCAAACTTGGCTTACTCTAATCTTTTATGGTACTGACAATATGTGTCAAAAATAATCGAAATCGGTTCAGATTTAGATATAGCTCCCATATATATGTATCGCCCTATTTTGCCAAATTTTGCCCTAAAACCCTTATTTATCAACCGATCGTACTCAACGTTGGCTAAATGTAATCTTCTATAGCTCTAACTGTATGTGCGAAATTTCATCGAAATCGGTTCAGATTTAGATATAGCTCCCATATATATGTATCGCCCGAATTTGCCAAATTTGGCCGTAAAACCCTTATTTCTCAACCGGTTGTAACCAAGGTTGTCTAAATGTAATCTTCTATAGCACTAATTGTATGTGCAAAATTTCATCGAAATCGGTTCAAATTTAGATATAGCTCCCATATATATATGTATCGCCCGATTTTGAAAAATTTGCCCCTAATAACCTTATTTTTGACCATATGGGCCTCATTTATTAACTGATCGTACTCAAATTTTACACAAAGTGACCTTCTGTGGTATCAATCGTACCTGCAAAATATTATACAAATTGGTTCAGATTTAGATATAGGTCCCATATATATGTATCGCTCGATTTTGTAATATTTGGTCATAATACTCTTATTTATTAACCTATGTTATTCAAATTTTGATGTACTAGCTGATCGTATTTAGACTTACATGTAGCTCTTACATAAATTTATTGCCCTATTTGCAGAAATTTGGATTTATTACCCACAACGAATTGACCGATATCCTCTTTTTTAATAATGGACTCAATATTAGTGGCATACTAACTCTTTTGGTGCAAAATAAACTATAGCTCCTAATATTAGACATTTCTGCTCAGATTGTGACAAGACATCCATAAACATGTACCCCCCTTTATGTTCTTCAAAACCTAT
This sequence comes from Haematobia irritans, assembly GCF_050003625.1. Taxonomy (NCBI): domain Eukaryota; kingdom Metazoa; phylum Arthropoda; class Insecta; order Diptera; family Muscidae; genus Haematobia; species Haematobia irritans. The sequence continues at coordinate 172,805,542 of NC_134401.1, read as the reverse complement.
ACCAATGATACTCCAAAACCAATACCAATGATACCCCACAAATGCTTATTTTTACTAATTGTGTAGGGGTGGTTTAGGGTATGATATAGTCGGCCCCGCCCGACTTTCTACTTTACTCACTTGTTTTTTATTTATTTTTCATAAAAAGTTTTCACAAATGTATTGGGAATTTTTATGAGTGATTTTGTATATTTTCGGGGATGAAAGGTTCGAATTTGGGGACAACCCCAAGAACAATACTGGCAACTCTGGCTGGAGGTTTGAGCCAGAACAAACCATTTCTCAATTCAGAATCGACTCGATGCAATAGTTGTACTGTGGACTTTGATTTTTACCCTTCTACAGGTACAGGATAACCTTTACGACCTCCTAGGACGGTTGTCGCCCTATTCAAAGCACCAAAGTCGGGCGAAGTCAACTATTTCGACTGCTCCTCGGTATCAGGTGTTTATCAGTGGATCAACGATTGTCATGTGACGACGGACGTACAGCTTAAACAGCATCAGTCTTACATACAAAGGATCATACATACCGTAATATGAAACACCATTCGGACTTGATTATGAAGAGGTGGTCCCTTGACGTTGGACTAAACATAGAATTGGTAGATCTTATTGCTAAGAGAAATGTTTATAAGCTGTGGTATAACATTGGAATGAATAGTCTGGGTGAGCCTAAAAATAACGGGCTACCACTAACATAGCTCTTTCGCGGACCTCCAATTGGCGATTGCTATTTATTTTCTAAACTTAATTTTCATAGAAAATCAAATGAATGTTATATACGAAAATATGTATTGTAATAGTAAAGAACATGTAACTTTTCTTTGTAAGATATCATTATTGCAACATGGATCATCAGGCCACCAATTAAAGTCATTTTCTAGTGCTGGTCAAGTGAAATGGAATTAAAAAGCAATAACAAAAATGTTAACAAGATATTTTAGACGATTTTATTATGTGCTTTCCACTCGTAAATATGGACTTTTTCTTTAAGCCAATACCGGTGCAAATACTCCACCATTGATCATTATAGTCCGTTCATTCAACAAAATTGCAATATAACTAAAATTTCAACACACGAAATTCGTAATTAACGTACAATAAAATTCATGCTCTATTGTCTTTGGAAGAAGTCGAAAAGAAAAAATATTAATGATTTCAATTACACCCGTGCCATAGCGCCTGGCCATATACACATAAACACAAAAGTTCAAAACAGTTCATCTTAATTGCTGCCGTCTTGGTTGCCGACAAAAAAAGAAGAAGAGTTCAGAAAGCTCATGATATTGTTTGAGTTTGTTGCGCATGCGTGCCACAATAAGTGTTGTAATTTATGCGTAATCTATGTTTCGTATTAAGTTTATTAGCCAAGTGGTGGCCCCATACGGTGTGATTTGATTAACTTTAAATAACAATGCAAGAAATCATATTAATATTAATAAGAAATCATAGTAATTATTGACCGGAAATAAAAAGAAAAAAATGTGAAAAAAAAACTTTATTAAATAATAAACACCTCCCCCGTTATATACAATATTCATATATGTACAAGCTAGCGTTTATAATAATTAAATTAGAGAAATCGCAATGTTTAATTAACTTAATAGTCAGAGGTATACTTAAAAGAGAAAATCGTTTATTAATATATAGTTTTGCGTATATTAAAAGTAAATAATACAATAAAAATAATATATACTAATTAAAATTTAATAAATTTTTATTAAAAAAATATTTAAATGGTTCTTTATAAATTAAAGCATACTAAAACAATTGACGAAAAAGTTCATGAAAGTATAAAGAAATATTCACTATAGTCTAATGATGCTCCGTTTCATACACACAATGAAAATTTCATTAAAAATCAGCCAACAAAAAATTTTCATTGATATAACGAAACATTTTCATTATTACAATGAAAATATTCGTTAATAGTACGAAACATTACGTTGATTGACTCGTTCGTTATAATAACGAAAAATTTCGTTGTATGTAACGAATTTGTTTCATTGGCTGACTTTTAACGAAACATTTCGTTAATATAACGAAACTTTTTCTATTAGTGTATGCACTTAAAAACATATCGCAAAATATTTCCAATTAAAAAGTTGATTTAAGTTGAAGACGCAATCAAAAAATTAACTGATACAAATAAGTTTTTAATCAAATTAAAAAATAAAATCATTTATGGCAGTGATTGAAACATTAATTTATCCCAATTAACAATGTAATTAAATAAACAATGATTGCAATTAATACACTGAAAAACAGTGTACACCAGGAAAAAAATGTTGGTCAATTTTAGAAAATTTCGATTATATGTAGAAATTTTTAACTAAACTGTATTACAAACGCTGACATCACGCCGATATCACAAAAATAAGTACATATTTTTCGACAAATTCAAGAAAATTTATTAGACATAATTAATTTTTTTCACTTGTTAAAGAAAATTTTATAGTTTGAAGGAAAAAATTGGAGTTCAAAATTGCAAGAATGTCTTTAGTGCCATACGAAGTTCAAGATGGACGCATTATTAGTAAAATTTACAAGTTTTAAGAAATTTTGAACTATTTTGTGGGAGACACGAATTTAGTTAATCTTTATGCTTCATTTATGTATAATTTTTTCCTCTGTTTTAGTTAATTTAACTAACGTACACAAAAAAATATTAACGTCATGGAAACTTTCTTAAAACGTAATAATTCCATGAACTAAAAGAGAGTTAAATCAGCTTTAGTGAAATACAAAGTTCGCATTTTTTTGAGTGTAATCATTTTATATGTATATACATACTATTCATTGGTGCATTAAATTTTGAATGAAATTCATAGAAAAAAAAAACAACAATACTATACTACAGTGCACTCGCGGTAACGTGAACACCGCCTAACGTGAACACGCTTTTTCTTACGCTAACTACTCCGTAACGCTGAATAACATGAAATTTGACGTTAAAGACAGATTCACAATGCCAAATACAATTTCAAATACATTTACGGAACTTTTTAGTGATCTAGTTTGTCTTTTTTTCGTGAATTTTAATTATTAATTTAAATTGATTTATAATTCCATACCCACTGATATTTTTCCGATTTAATTAAATTAAGTTTTTAATATTAATAATATCAAAAATAAAAGACTATCACGCTAGAACGTGTAAAACTCCCGAATATGGGTATGTTTTGTTCTGAAATTCCCTGAAGTTCGCTAACGTGAACTCTCTTGGTTTTAATTAGTTCACGTTAACGCGAGTGCACTGTATTAAAACCTGAAAATTAATAAGAAAGTATAAACTCTTATAGGGCTCCAAGAAAATGATTTCATCGAAAGGTAAAATTATTATAAATAAATAAATTATAAAACAATAAATACATGATTCCGTCAGTTAAAATATTAATTGAGTTATGCGATCAAAATTAATTAACAATGTAATTGAATTGTACCAATTACAAATTAATTAAGAATGCCGAAGAAATCAATTAATTGTTCAATCAATTGTATTTTTATTTCAATCAATTCAATATTTTATTTTGTGATTGATACTATGATTTTCATGATTGGAACCATTTCAATTAAAAAGTTAACGCAACTAAAATTTTTTTCTGTGTATGATTAATGAAACAAGTTTAAATACTTTTTATTAAACATTTTAAATTAAAATTTCTTATTTTCCTTATGGATACAAATTTTATTCCGATTTGACGCAACCATGTCACTTTCTCGGAAATTATATATTTGATTTAGGCAAACATATTTATTTTTGTGATCAAAGTTGTCCAAAAATAACATTATGCTCTTCAGACATGTTTGAGGTGATCAACCATTGGATTTTTAATGTTTGTGGAAGAACCTCTAATTTTTTGCTAAATAGCAACAGATTAAAGTTAGACATGTATACAATACAGTGAAATCTCTGAAAGGTGGGCACCCATGGTCGCCTAAATGTTGTCCACATCTGAGAGGTGTCCAGTTAATTTTAATGCGTTAATATAGCAAACGTCCCCAGACGACTGTCCACCTTTGGAAGGTGTCCAGTTTGAGAGGTTTCACTGTATTTCCTTACATGAAAAAACGACAAATTTTCAATAAAATTTAACGTTTATCCATATGTAATACGTACTTTTAGTTAATGTGGTATCACAATGGACTGAATAGTCTAAGTGAGCCTGAATCTTAATCGGGCTGCCACTTTAACCTAACCTAACCTAACCTAACGTTTACAACAAGTTTAAAATTGTCATTGGATGTATTGAATTTTTCAAAATAACGGAAAGGCCTGACAATATATTGTTTGTAAAACCGAGCTTTGATTGTAGTTATATAGGGTAATTTGTGGTTTAGATTGGTCGGTTAAAATAGCTATTTTTCGCGGTTAGTTTAATGAAACTTCGGATCATTCACCTTCAAATTATAATAACAATTCCCCAAGAAACAGTTCTATTTGTATTCCGCTTTTATTAGATATATTTTTGATTTTATCGGCCAAACTCGAACGTAGTTTCCACCTTTATGTATGTATTTTTATACCCTTCACCACTACTGTGGTACAGGGTATAATAAGTTTGTGTATTTGTATGTAACGCCAAGAAATAATTGTCATAGACCCATCTTTTAGTATACCGATCGGCTTAGAATTAAATTCTGAGTCGATTTAGCGATGTCCGTCTGTCTGTCCGTCTGTCTGTATATGTAATTTTGTGCACAAAGTACAGGTCGCAGTTTAAGTCCGATCGTCTTCAAATTTGACATAACGTCTTTCTTCGGGTAGAAGACAATCGCTATTGATTTTGGAAAAAAATCGGTTCAGATTTAGATATAGCTGCCATATATAGTTATCACCGATTTGATCATAATTCACGTATTTATGAACCGACGTTCTTCAAATTTTGTACATCTGAATATTTTGTCAGTCCCGTAAAAACTGCCAAATATCAGCTAAATCGGTTCAGATTTGTATATAGCTCCCATATATATCTTTCGACCGATTTGGACTTATATGGTCCCAAAAGCCAGAGTTTTGTCCTGACTTGCTTCATATTTTGCACAACAAGTACGTTTAATAGTATCGTTAAGTGTGCTTAATTTGGTTTAAATCGGTTCCGATTAAGATATAGCACCCATATATATCTTTCGTCCGATTTGGATTTATATGGCCTCAAAAGCCAGAGTTTTGCCCTGAGTTGCTTGAAATTTTGCACAAGGAGTACGTTTTATAGTATTGTTAATTGTGCAAAATTTAGTTGAAGTCGGTTCAGATTTAGATATAGCTCCCATATAAAGGGTGATTTGTTAAGAGCTTGATAACTTTTTTTTAAAAAAAACGCATAAAATTTGCAAAATCTCATCGGTTCTTTATTTGAAACGTTAGATTGGTCCATGACATTTACTTTTTGAAGATAATTTCATTTAAATGTTGACCGCGGCTGCGTCTTAGGTGGTCCATTCGGAAAGTCCAATTTTGGGCAACTTTTTCGAGCATTTCGGCCGGAATAGCCCGAATTTCTTCGGAAATGTTGTCTTCCAAAGCTGGAATAGTTGCTGGCTTATTTCTGTAGACTTTAGACTTGACGTAGCCCCACAAAAAATAGTCTAAAGGCGTCAAATCGCATGATCTTGGTGGCCAACTTACCGGTCCATTTCTTGAGATGAATTGTTCTCCGAAGTTTTCCCTCAAAATGGCCATAGAATCGCGAGCTGTGTGGCATGTAGCGCCATCTTGTTGAAACCACATGTCAACCAAGTTCAGTTCTTCCATTTTTGGCAACAAAAAGTTTGTTAGCATCGAACGATAGCGATCGCCATTCACCGTAACGTTGCGTCCAACAGCATCTTTGAAAAAATACGGTCCAATGATTCCACCAGCGTACAAACCACACCAAACAGTGCATTTTTCGGGATGCATGGGCAGTTCTTGAACGGCTTCTGGTTGCTCTTCACTCCAAATGCGGCAATTTTGCTTATTTACGTAGCCATTCAACCAGAAATGAGCCTCATCGCTGAACAAAATTTGTCGATAAAAAAGCGGATTTTCTGCCAACTTTTTTAGGGCCCATTCACTGAAAATTCGACGTTGTGGCTCGTTAGTAAGTCTATTCATGATGAAATGTCAAAGCATACTGAGCATCTTTCTCTTTGACACCATGTCTGAAATCCCACGTGATCTGTCAAATACTAATGCATGAAAATCCTAACCTCAAAAGAATGAAACTTTGCACAGGCAGTAGAATTAAGGTTCTGCATATGCGTGTTTATTTTGGTTGAAATCGGTTCAGATTTTGATATAGCTCCCATATATATCTTTCGCCCGATTTTCCGTCATATGACCACAGAGGTCAAAGTTGTTATCCGATTTACGTGAAATTTTGCACAGGGAATAGATTCAACATAGTAACTATGCATGTGAAATTTGATTGCAATCGGTTCAGATTTCGATATACATTCCATATATATGTTTTTCCTATTTAGGCAAAATTGGACGAAATACCTCCATTTTCTTTATCAAATCGACACTGCCAAGTCGAAAACTTATCAAAATGACTCAAATTTTCCTATTACTCTATTACACATCTATCGACCGATAAATCATAAATACACTTTGCGAAGTTGTTTCAAAATTGGTTCATATTTAATGTTTCCTATATTTTTTTTACTAACATTGTGTTCCACCTCAGCGCATTAGACGACTTAAATGTAAAATCTATAAGTATTGCAGAACTCTGTACAGATCTGCTCAGATATACAGAATATATGTGTATGGATTCATATAGCATCCAACACATTGGACGGATTTGATATGGTATCGAAAATGTGGACTTACAAAGTGGTGAAGGGTATAATATAGTCGGCCCCGCCCGACTTTAGACTTTCCTTACTTGTTTTAATTTAAACTGGTCAAATCAAATTCATCAAATAGTTGAATGAATAATAAGAAATACTTTTCTTTTGCTGATCATAGAATGCATCTTTAATTTATTCGGCAAGCCTCTATTACCAATGACGATCACGTCGCTTTGCTTTGCGAAAAGCTTTTTCACTTTAACGAATGAGTTGTTGGTTGGTGGTAAAGCTTTGTGTGTTGAATAACCGCTAACTTTTGAACACAACGAAAACACACGAACATCTGAGCGATGACAGTTTGTTAATGTCATTCGCCGAGTAGTGGCAGATTTCTTTGAGAATCAGCTGCTGTATAGCCACAACATATCAAATTGTACGCAGAAAATATATCGTCGTTTAATGCTAAACACTTTGTAATTCGTAAACAAAACAACAACAAAAAGGTAAGAGAAGATGAAGAAGTGGAGAGTATACAAACAGATGAAGTGTGTTAACAGGTTGCTGGAGGTTGTTTTGAAATTATCGTTGTAATTTGTAGAAATTTCCAGTGGTGTATTTAGATGACTGGTTGCCTGCTTACAGTCGAGCACCTATTAAAGTGGCCAGTGCAATGAAAAGGAGAGATTTCAAAGATCTATCAATCAATTATTAATCATAGTTTGATACCGGTCATTAATATTATTATTAAGTCAGTTGTGGGGTATGTGGTGTTTACACTCTCATCTAATGACAAATTAAATCCAAGTTACCGAAGTTTGAAAATTGAGACCGACAGCGTAACCTCATACAAACACATGCATACTTCTCACTTCTCAATACAAAAACAAAGTTACTAACATTAATTTAACTCTGCTACTACGACCACCCCTTCGCCTCATCCCAATAGATTGAACACCCCAAACGAACCTATACCAACGTTTCACAATGAGAATTCCAACACTCAGTTTACTTTCCACTCTTCGCCAGTCACTACTGCTAGTGCAATCAAAGTCTATTTCTACGTCCGTTGCGAGAGCCAACATATCCAATGTGCTGCTCCCTTCTTTAACCCGACAGCATTGTCAGTTACGTTTTCATCATTGTGCTGTTAGTATGTTGCCACGGATTCCTTTCACATCGGATTTCTTTTTCCGTCAGGTATGTATGATTCCTACATTCTCGTATATTCATGAACATGAGATTATGATTAATTTTGTATTTTTGGTTATCAATAAAATTGTTTTAGCTCTTCGATACGGAAAGTAGTACTTACACTTACTTATTGGCCGATTTGAATACCAAGGAAGCTATAATAATCGATCCAGTATTGGAGCAAGCTAAGCGAGATGCTCAACTAATCAAAGATTTGGGCTTTACATTGAAGTATGCTGGTAAGAGATGTTAGAAATTGTGAAATTATATTTCGTTTGTTCTTATCGCCCTCCCTCCCACGCCCTTGGGGAACAAAAGAAAGGGGTCCATTTAACATTAAATGGGCTAGATTAGGGTTCGTTTTCATTTGGACTACAGTTAATTATTACAACAATGGTGTCGCAAAACTTTGTATGGGATTTTGGCGCGGAAATATTTATGATTTTTTAATTGTTTTTTCTTAAGGCACGGCATTTTTGTTTTATAACAAGTAAGGAAAGTCTAAAGTCGGCCGGGGCCGACTATATTATACCCTGCACCACTTTGTAGATCTAAATTTTCGATACCATATCACATCCGTCAAATGTGTTGGGTGCTATATATAAAGGTTTGTTGCAAATACATCCATTTAAATATCGTTCGATTTGGACAGAATTTTATAGACTTTTACAAAATCTATAGACTCAAAATTTAAGTTGGCTAATGCACTAGGGTGGAACACAATTTTAGTAAAAAATATGGGAAACATTTAAATCTGAAGCAATTTTAAGGAAACTTCGCAAAAGTTTATTCATGATTTATCGCTCGATATATATGTATTAGAATTTTAGGGAAATTAGAGTCATTTTTTCGACTAAGCAGTGGCGATTTAACAAGGAAAATGTTGGTATTTTGACCATTTTTGTCGAAATCAGAAAAGCATATATATGGGAGCTATATCTAAATCTGAACCGATGTCAACCAAATTTGGCACGCATAGCTACAATGCTAATCCTACTCCCTGTGCAGAATTTCAACTAAATCGGAGTTAAAAATTGGCCTCTGTGGTTATATGAGTGTAAATCGGGCGAAAGCTATATATGGGAGATATATCCAAATCTGAACCGATTTCAACCAAACGCATAATTATAATGCTAATTCTACTCCCTATGCAAAATTTCAACTAAATCGAAGCAAAAAATTGGCCTCTGTGGGCAAATGAGTGTAAATCGGGCGAAAGCTATATATGGGAGCTATATCTAAATTTGAACCGATTTGGCTGATATTTTGCAAGTTTTTCGAGACTGATAAAATATTCCGATGTACGGAATTTGAGGAAGATCGGTTGATATACACGCCAAGTATGACCAGAACGGTGAAAAATATATATGGCAGCTATATCTAAATCTGAACGGATTTTTTCCAAAATCAATAGGGATCGACTTTGAGCCGAAACAGGACCCTATACCAAATTTTAGGACAATCGCACTAAAACTGCGAGCTGTACTTTGCACACAAAAATACATCAACAGACAGACGGACAGACAGACAGACGGACATCGCTAAATCGACTCAGAATTTAATTCTAAGGTTGGTCTATGATTACTTCTTCTTGGCGTTACATACAAATGCACAAACTTATTATACCCTGTACCACAGTAGTGGTGAAGGGTATAAAAATTGTATGCCACAACAGATTAACTGTTAACAAGTTTAAATAATTCCACGCCACAATTTTTAATGTGTGAAACACAACACAACAACTAGTATTAACCCATTAGCTGCCAAACCTAAATTATATGAAGTCTTTCCCATTGCTATTTATATTTTGAGTGTTATTGTTTACCAAAACCATGTTATTTCAAAGTAGGTCGAGTATACTCGTCTTTTATACTGAAAATGGGAGCCACCGTGGTACAATAGCATGCCCGCCTTGCGTACATAGTGTCATGGTTTCAAACCCAGTTTCGACCAACCATTTTTTCAGCGGTGGATTTTCCCCTCTCAGTAATGCTGTTGACATTTCTGAGTGTTTCAAAGCTTCTCTAAATGGTCTCTTCGCATTGTGGAACGCCGTTCGGACACGGTTATAAAAAATTATGTCCCTTGTCATAGAATCGGGCAGCTCTCAGTGATAAGATAGAAGTTCACCACTATGTTATCACAATGGATTAAATAGTCTAAGTGAGCATGAAATATTGGGCTGCCACTATACCTAACCTAACGTACACTCAAAAAAAAGTGAATTCTCTATTTCACTAAAGCCAATTTAACTTTATTTTAGTTCATGGTATTATTATGTTTGGAGAAAGTTTCCTTTACTCCAAAATTTTTTTGTGAACGTTAGTTAAATTTACTAAAACCGAGGAAAAAAATATACTCAAATGAAGCATAAAGATTAACTAAATTCGTGCCTTCAACAAAATAGTTCAGAATTTCTTTAAATTTGTAAATTTTACCAAAAATGTGTCCATCATGAACTTCGTATGTCACTAAAGACATTCATGCAATTTTGAACTCCAAGTTTTTCTTTGAAACTACAAATTTTTCTTTAACATATGAAAAAACTTAATTATGTCTAATAAATTTTCTTGAATTTGTCGAAAAATATTTACTTATTTTTATGACATCGGGGTGATGACATCGTTTGTAATACTGTTTAGTTAAAATTTTCTAAAAATGTTCAAAATTTTCTAAAATGAACCGAAAGATTTCTTCCTGTGGGTTCACTGTTTTTTCAGTGTATGTTGGAAATTAGCCAAGAAGTTGGAAGTAGGGACGCCAAACTTTTAGAAAATCGTAAATGTCGATAGCAAATTTTGACAAAGTCAAAAACTTGACTAGTAAAACGCTTTAGTAATACTTAGCATATCGACCTTTTAAAACTATTCTATCGTAGTATCTAGCACTGTGTGACACATCTTTCGACTCGCAGGAATCGCGGATCACCACAGTGAGTGCTGATTCTATAAGAAAGATATGACTTTTATAGATAATTTCCCAATTAATGAATGAACCCCAATTCCATATTCATTTCAATGATAGAGTAGCTTTTACTAACCCAAACTTGGAGGTTGAACTCCACAGGAAAAGGGCAACTTTGTATACAATCTCCCGTCTATACTTGGATAGAACTTGAAAGGAAAAAGTGATGCAAAGCTTTCGTAACCCTAACAAAAAGCTTTAAAATATCCAACAGCATCCCTAGAGGAGAATAGTGGCGACGCTTCACCAACATCTATGCCATTTCATCAATTGACAATAAAAATTTATTAAAATCATAAAGTTAATTGTACCTTTTTGCAGTTAACACTCATATGCATGCTGACCATATCACCGGAAGTGGTTGGTTAAAACAACTTTTACCCGGTAGTTTGTCAGTTATATCAACAGCAAGTGGAGCTAAAGCAGATATAAAAATTAAGGAAGGTGATAAGGTTGAATTTGGACGACACTCTCTGGAATCTTTAGCTACACCAGGACACACTAATGGCTGCATGACTTATGTCATTCCAGAGCAAGGATGTGTTTTCACTGGAGACACCGTGTTAATTAGAGGTTGTGGACGTACTGATTTCCAAGAAGGAAATTCTCAAAATTTATATGAAAATGTCCATAGTAAAATTTTCACTTTACCAGATAATTATAGGATATATCCAGCCCATGATTACAAGTATGTCGGATAAATGATTTGAAATTGAATACAATATAGGATAATAATCTCTTGTTTCTTTTCGAAATATTCTAGAGGTCAATTGGAGAGTTCCGTATGGGAGGAGAAAACCTATAATCCACGTTTGACAAAATCATTGGAGGAATTTGTTAACATAATGGAAAATTTAAATTTACCCTACCCAAAGAAAATTGGTAAATAATATTTACTTAACTAAAACATTTTTTGTATTTATTTTTTATATTATTTTTATATTTCAGACAAATCCTTACCAGCTAATAGAGAGTGTGGTATTTATGACATACCCAAGGAATAATAATAACCGTCCCATGAAAACAAACCAAGTGCTCAATTTTCAAATGTAAACAAATGTTGTGTATAGTTAAGAATAATTAGTTTGTAAACAATACAATAAAAAATATTATGAAGGAATAAATAAAGATGATTTGCTTGTAATTGTAATTGATATCCTAGTTTTACACTACTACTTGATATTACTTCTATAGTATGATGAATGAGGCAAGGTATTTTGTGCTTAAAACGTCGGAATAGGATTCAGATTGTGTACACATAGAAAAAAAATAACACCAAAATATTTTCAATTAAAAAGTTGATTGAAGTTGAATTTTTTTTCAATTAATAATTTAATTGATACAATTAAACTTTAAGTAAATAATTTTTAAAAGTTTTTATTAAAAAGTATGTGATTCAATTAACATTTTAATCAAACTCGAAAGACTAAGTATGTTAAGAAAGTAATTGAAAATTGTTACGTTTTTAATGAAAAAATTAATTGAGTTTTGTAATCAACATCAAATTGACACTAAATTTAACTTTTTTATTGCTAAAAAAGTCTAATGATAACTCCCATACCCCAGGTATATGTTATACCTACGGTAGTTCATACCATTTTTGAGATATACCTGGGGTATGGACCAAATCAAAGACCATAGAAATGAAGTAAACTAAAAAAGAAAAATATGCACGAAAGTATAGTTTCCAATTTTGGAAAATATTATTATTATTATCTTTATTTGTAATTTGAAGCCTAAAAGGCCAATTGAGGTAAATTACAATAAGTCTACTAAAAAATAACTCTCCGAAACAAAGCTTTACTTATAATCTAAAATGGTTAAAGGTATGGAATTGAAGTGATCACAAATATAAACTTCTTAAGTCTAAAAGAAAAAAATATTAAATTTTATAATTTGCAATTAAAAAAAAACTACTCCTGCAATTATTATTATTATTATTTTTTTTTGTATTGTATTTTTTTTAAATCTTTTTTTTATTTTGTTTATTTTTATTTTCCATCATTTTCTTTTAAATCAATATTACTATTGCATATGTAATATTTAAAGTTTTTATTGTCGTCTTCAGTGACACCTACTTCTAAAAATATTGAAAATTCTTCCAGAGTATATTCCATAAAATTAGACTATAATTCACTAAAGAAATGTATTAATATCGGGAGATAAGTAAATATAGCCTCCCACCGTGGAAGTGCGATTAATGTTCCCTTTACACTTAATAACCACAGAAAAACTAGACTAGATATCATAATTAAAAGTCTTCACTGCATTCAATTAGGTTGAAATTTGCTATGTGACGTTAGTAGTGCCCCTCTACACTAAAAGAAGAGTTTTCTTTTCTAAGGAACGAAATTTTAGACAAGCGAAGTTTTCGCTGCCATAAATTTCGTTTGTCTAATATTTCGTTCCAGAGGAACATATTTTTTTAATTTATATGAAATACTGCTTCATATCGATTAAAAATTACATGGAACTCCTAGAGTCTAATTGTATTGGTCCACGATTTTTATTTAAGCCTATCGAGATTGTCATATATCATCAATGCCTCAATGGCTCCATTTACTTGTTATTGTTACAAAATGTTTTCTTAAGAGGACCGATAGAGTATCTCTAATCTTCAGAGGTAAACAATAAACTTAAACATTTCTTTTCCATTTTGTTTCATTTCCAGACTATTCTAAATCACAAAGGCTACAATACACCTGTCAAATACAGTTTATTACAAGATAATACTAATACCAAAGTTCTAAGTAGCCTAGATGGAAATCTTAGTACCAGTGTACCGCATTGTGCCACCACGGGACGTAGGCGCAAGGGTTCCTCATTGGCTGGTACATTGTCATCAAGATCCATACGTGGAGAAACAAAAGAGTTACGGTCAGCTTTACAAGATCGTGAAACAGTCATACAAAATCTACGAATTCAATTGTGTTTGGGAAAATTACCACGTCCCTCTGGACCTCCTTTGAATGAAGCTGATAGACCGGCTGCCGAACAGAAATTACAAAAATTAAAAACTGAAGCTGATAATAAAAAGATCAAAATTAAAAATTTAAAAAGTGCTTTGGATAAATTGGACATAACAGAGTAAGTAGTGTTAGAGTCCAATGGGAAGATACATAAAAATTCTTATCGTTTTTTTTTCATTACTCTTCTATAGCAATATCGATGTACGTATAAGACAAGCAGAACTTGAATATGCTCTGGGTCGTGAGGAATTGCAATTACTTTCGATAGTCGAAGAGGCAAGAGCTTTACAAGCACGATTGGACAAATCTAAAATTGAACCCCAGAGTCTTCATAAGTAAGTAGTCTGTCTATTAATTACGAGAAAATTTCAAGGTTTTGCCAAAGTTAAAAAGTCCAGTTTCCGATATAGTATATTCCCGAGGTACTTTACGTTGTTATTCAGTTCCACCTCTAAAGAGAGTGTGTGCTCTTGTATTAGTTCGTGAAGATACCATTTGTGTCCAGGTACTTCAATACTCCAACATTTTTCTACTTGAACTAATTACATTTTCGGATAACAAGTGGCGGAGTTCGAGTCGGCATTTTGGTTGGTTACTTCATTTGTTAATATCATCAAGATCTAGGTGGCCTCTCTTATATCAATGGCGATGAGACAATAATTGATCTTAATATGAATTCGTAACAAGAACTGCAATTACTCTATGACCCGATTATCTAGATGGACCTGGCATTTTAGCCTAATCTGTACCCACTTTGCCTAATTATCCCACATTTATCCAGAAAATCTGAGACACATAAGTAATTTCAGTAGAATACTGATGCAATTTCTGAATATTCCCAACTTCTTAACATGGGATAAAACATTGTAACATAAACTATTCCATTCTAACTCTCCAACGATATCCATTGTAGAACCATCTTTTGGTAGAACTCTGATATTTTCGAAAATTTCGAATGTCATTACACTACCTCATTAATCGCCTACTATCTTCTTTCAGTCTCATCAATAGCGGTGTCTCTGTTAGCTTGCATGCGGTTCAAGCCACCACAGGACGTTGGGCTGCCCAAGAGATTCCCGAAGATTCGGGTGTTTTCTATGTCGAATGGGCTTTGGAAGGGGATGGCTTGTACAAAGGTGATCGTATTCTCGAAGTTAATGGCAAATTAGTAACATGCAAGACCAAAGAAGAATTCCAAAAAACCATAGGCAATACGGGAAAATGTCAAATGGTTGTGTTGAGAAGAAAACCGGCAGCAATACCACAAAAACAATTGGATCAAGAGAAGGAGAATAATATGCGTTTACAGCATCGTATATCTTATTTGGAGGAACAAGTAAAAGAATTACAGGCCAGTAAAATGGAGCATGAACAAATGCAATTGCAGCAACAATTGCACCAACAACATATACAACAACAGCAGCAGCAACAACAAGAAAATCATCTACATGGTCATGTTACCAGTATCAATATCTCTTCACCACCATCCACTCCACCCGATAAGCCCTTAGTCTTCCAACGAGGTAACTATATAACTACATTGGTAGGTGGCAAACCCATTGAATTGATGGGAGACGAAACACCCGATGTCAAGAAACATCCACTTCTTACGAAAAGTAAATCAGCTGCCCACATCACTAAAACCTTGATTCGTGAAAATAGCCATCTGGATATAGATGTAACACCCACAAATAAAACTCATGCATCTTCAAAGGTTTCGGTTAATAATAATGATTCCAATTATGCATCTCATACATCACACAAAAAAGAAAGGGAAAGACAAAGAGATCGGGGTGAACGTTATGATAGATCCAATAGTAAAGCATCACAAATGCATGCCAGAAGTGTGGAGCACCTAAATCATACAAATGGGTAAGATCAGACGATCAAGTTATAATGATTCTATATCATTACTGACATCTTATTCTCTTCTCTTATCCTCGTTTAGATATTCCGAACGTCGCCGTGACACTCCCCGCAACACGGATGTCCAAACTTTAAGAGCCCGTTTGAATTCCGATATGCGTAGCGTCAAATCTTTGGATTTTGATAGTGAAAGCGAAACTAGTCGCACTAGACCCCGCACCCAACCAAGTGATACGATGTCAGAGGCTCGTACCATAAGACCAACTCCACCAAAGAAACCATTGCGCCTTTCCTTACAGAGAGCTCAGAGTTTGCAAACCGTTGAATTGAATTCAAATTCCGATATTGAACGCAAGCGTCCATCCAAACGAGCTCATATCACTGACAAGTCTCCCAATGGTGATATCTCACATGCGGATGCTACCACAAGTTTACTCATTGAGAATTGTAGCCATGTTGTAGCTCCATCACCTTTGCACACCTCATCCTTGGGTCGTCATCGGCACAATCTATGAAAATTACTGAATAATCTCTTTCGTTTACAAGAAGAGATTTAAATTTTTAGTAATAAGTCCGATGTTGATGAAGGACCATCATAAAAATTCTTCCATTACGCAATGCATTGAACTTTTTGAACAGAAAAATTTTCCAAGGAAATATTTTTTGTTAGTTTCGTCGTTTTCTTATGTAGAAAAAAATTAGAACTTCTCCTCATTATCCTTATTAAGCTAAGATCAATTGTTAATATTATTAAAGTTTATATGTGAGATATTTATAGGCAAATGTGACTGGTGTAAAGTAAAATAAAATGTGTACAATTATAGATATATTATACAAATGGTTTTGTTTTTTTTTTTTATTTTTCTAATGAGGTATTTTTGTAGATGGTTTTGCTAAGCTAACCAACGGCCAGTTTCCTTCAAAATTCTACTTTCTATAGTCACATATGACATTGCAACATTGCCCTAACGAGATTCCTACTGTTCCTATCTACGGTCTAGACAAACCACAGCCAAGAGAATGGTCTCGGAATAAACAAACAGAGATACAAAAGTTGAAGAAGATCTTTTGCTTCTTTTTATCGACTTTTGGTGTTTTTGAATTTACTCAAGTCGAGTTTTGATGTTGGTCAAACTCGCCATTTAATGTGGACCAACGGACCTACGGAGCCACCATAGTGCAGTGGCTAGCATGCCCACCTTGCATACAAAGACCATGGAATCAATCTTAGTTTCAGCCGAATACCTAAAAGTTTTTCAGCGCTTGTTTATTTCCTCTCCATAACGTTGGTGACATTTCAGCTTCTCTAAGTTGTTTCACAGTAATGTGGAACGCTGTTCGGACTCTGAAGGGCTGAGCCACGAGAAAGTTGTAGGCACTAACACTATTATCTACAGATTGTTCGTGGGGGGGGGGGCATTAAATCCTACTACAAGACAGCAATGCTAACTGTAGGCTGACCTACCAAGTTCTGGAAACAACACAATTTGCCGTAGAAACAAGGTCCTAGAGTCGCTAGCCGGCAGCAGTTGGGGATCGGACAAAGAAACCTTGTTGACTACATATAAGGCAATTGGCCGATCAGTGGTAACCATAACATATAAACAACAGAAGGGCGACAGGATATCGCTGCAGTTCACCCATGGATATGATTTATGCGGAGGCCAAGATCATTCCTGTGCGTAGACACAATTACATGTTATCAAAGATGCATATCCTAGTGTGTTACCGCTGTAACTTTCCAAATTACCATCTCGTGGATAGGCAACCTGCACCTAGGAATATAAGGGTGACGATCCCCTTCTATAGCGAGAGATCCAGCGTTACAAAAAAGAACCTCTAGATAAGACATCATACCAGACAGATCTGAACAGGAGTATCCTGTACTCGGAGTAATCTTGTACTCGGAGTCTAGATTTATGGAGCCTAGATTTAAAGCTCTACAAAATGTCTTTATTTTAAAGAAGCAGCATGTTTGGTACGGGATCAATACCAAAATGATTAAAAGAAGGTCAACATTTTTGGTTCCAAATAAACTTTTTATTTGAATGTGTTCCACACAGGTCTATGATTTAATATGACCCCTTATGATTTTATTTTCTCAACACAAAGAAGTCCTAAAGGTTATCCGATGAAATCGTTTCTAACTGTTAATAAGAATAAGAAATAAAATGTGAATCAGTCCAATAATCGAAATTTAACAATTACTGGATTGAAACAAACAAACATTTCATTTTGTGCATGCTGGTAAGCATTATTCGTAATTAATAATAATTATTTAAGCTATGACCAAGTGCAATGGATGTTTCTATTTATTTAAGTATTATTATTCATTCCCAAGTTGTATTAAACAATGAACGTTGGATTTGTCACACCTTGCGCGTACGTGTCAATACTTAGAATATTTAATGTTTTAGGAAAAATATTTTTGAGATTCATTCAGCATTGTGCAATATTTAGAAGTTATATTGTTTCTTCATTAGTTATTTTTGTGAAACATGCATTATTTAATTGGATTATGAAACAATCTAATTCTTAAAACAGTAATTGACACCTTGTTTTGAAGTTTGATAACAACTGATTGTCAGGTAGTATTTCAAATACTACAGGACTTTGTCCAAATAAATTTGACAAACATACTTTTCCTCTGTTGTTTAAGCTAATCTTGTAGTTTAGTCAACACATGATTCTAAGCTGAAATCAAAATAAACAATAATAAAATAAAATTTTATTTAAAAACCGCTAAAGATATTTTAACAATTTTTAACTCCATTTTTTTAGTCTGATACTGAAACAGGCGTTTAATGTCCAAATGCATGATATTTTAATTTAAAATTAATAATTATTCGAGCTCTATGGACAATGTAGATTAAGGAACTTGATTAGTAGAGTCATTGAAAAGAAAACGCCAGATACAAATCTATACACGCCTGACTGTGCATGTTCCAATTTTTTCTTTCAAAATATGAAATTTTCTTAAACAACAGAAAAAAAATTATTATTTTTAATAAGTTTTCTTCAATTTGCAAAAAATATAAATTTATTTGTGTTCTGCGGCAAATAGTAAAATATTTATGTTAAAATTTTCTAAAATAAACATTTTCTTTAATGGTGGTGGTGTAAAGAGTGAAGTTCACTACTTCTGTTATCACAATGAAATGAATAGTCTTTAATGAGTCTAAAATAAAGGGTTAACAATATATCTAACTTGATTCGAAAACATTAATTCCTAGAAATTAAAAAAAAAAATCGAGTAGAATATTCGAGGAATCACTTAAAACGTTGTTGTTGTAACAGTGTAATTTCATCCATTTTGTTCTATGCTTGTGTAGTTCAGCTGGTAGCCAGATCAAGGAACTCTGCGACAAGGATGGGGTGTGTCCAGAGTGATCTGGTAGTGAGACGGGTAGGCTTAGCTGGGCAAGCAAAAAGGTGACGAGGGTCATGTGGCCCTTGATTACATATGGGACACACGTCAGCTACGCTGCTATCAATCACTGATAAGTATGAATTGAGGCGGCTGCACTTGCCTGATCTTATAGCGATTTCGATTGGGAAAAAAGGTGCAACATTCTCGAAATTGATAGCAAAATATGAAGGACACTGTGATAGATTTTGGATCCTGTATCTCTCACAATATTAGGAATTAACAATAACTTTGGAATGACACTATCATTTGGTCGAAAATGCAATGAGGAAAAAAGTAGGGTAACACCAAGGCAACATATTTTTTGCGAATCGAAAACGCCATTAGTTGGGCCAAAACTACCCTTGTCTGCCGTGGGAGGTCTCTCTCCTCCGGTGCAATGGGCGGCGGTCGGACTCCGAGAACAGGATTAACCTTGTAGCTTCTCACCGCTTCAGCTACAGTATCCTCATGAATCCTGTTCAGACCTGTCTGGTATGCTGCCTGATCTAGAGGCTCTCTTTTGTAACGCTGGATCTCGGGCTCCAGAAGGTGAAGATCAACCCTTACATTCCTGGTCATGTGGCCTAACCTTAACCTAACCTAACCCAAGAGGTACTGCTTTGACAACATGTAGTTGTGTCGACGCACTGGGATGATCTTGGTCTCCGCATAAAGGTGATCCAGGGGTGTACTGCGGAGACATCCTGTTCCGGTTCTAAGGGCAGCGTTCTGACAGGTCTGTATGTTATTCCACTGCGTATCGCTCGTTTGAGGTGTCCACACCGGCGCTGCATAGTTTACCACTGAACGTAAGGTACTTTTAATGACTTGCAATAGTGTATTTTCCGAAATTAGTTTAAAAAAATAATGGGAAATGAAAATCGATTAGAGCATTTCTGAAAGTATGTAGTTTTTGGACTACACAAAAGAAACATATTTTTTAAATTTTCACGATTTTTCTAATTATTTTTTAATAAATTTCAATAGTTGTCAATGGCAATTTTTAATAAAAAAGGCTTCATTCAGGGATAATGATAATACATATCATTTCACGCACATTCCAACTTAAATTCTTTTTTAACGTGTCGCTTTATGTAATTTTCTTATTCGTGACACTTAGAACATTTTTACTCTTATCATTTCGTAATTTATAGATTTTACTCATACGATTTCATAACTCTTTGCTGCAACGTTGTTCTCTTTGTATGTGGTTAAGGTTTTCAACTCAATACTCCAGGTAGAGCGAGCATTGTGGGTGCTGGGGCTTTTTGTTTGCCATGAGAAAAATCACAACACAAGGTGCGATCAAAAGCTTTATTTGTTTTTGTAAGCAAAGTCAATTGCAATTCACTATCGCTTGGTTGGGGGGCTGAATGGATTGGATTAACGGCGTCGTAACTACCATCAGTTGAGCAACAGTTGATCAAAACAATAATTCATTACCACAAGAGAGAACAGTTGTGTCCCAGAGTTCGAATAAAACGGTTCAGTTTCTTCAGTGTTTATTGGATTTAAAAAAAAAACCGAAAAATTTAAAGAACAAAAAATTTAAATTAATTGTGAACAACAACAACTACGACAAAAAATACAATAAACCACACAACGGTAAGTAGGTAAAATAGATATAGATCAAGGGAAATGTACAACAGTTGTGAGAATCGTTGAGATAAAATGGCTTGTTAAGATATTCCCTATGAGACTATCTCGTCGGCCATATATAATCGGCAGTTATGGGTTCTATAAAAATATCTGTCATATTTTTGTTATTGATAAGATTGACAAAAACTCTTTAGAGTATGAAGAAAACAACAGAAATAATGGGGTTTCCTTGTTTTTGAGATGTGAAACATGTGTTTTGTGATTTGTAAAATTATTTTGCCATATTACTTTGAACAAAGAATCCACGAAGGCATATTGTAAGGGTAAAAGAGGTAGTGGTGTCAAGTGACTTGATTTCTTCAAGGCTTAAACAACTTCTCGGTGCGCAATACTTCATTTAATTTGCTTTTGGCCAAGATTCATTGTGGTTGTTTTGAAATACGAATTGATTCGAAACCGGTTATTTCAATGAACAGACTGCTATTGACCAAGGCTAGGGGAGGATTGCAAGGAGATTTCGGGGAGCTTTAGGCAAATTTTAAATTCATAAATATTTTCCCCTTTGCCAATGAATTTTGTTTATGCTTTCAAAACACGAAAAGAACTTTACGAACCTTTACGTGATTACAAATCTCCACAAATGCAAATTTAAATGCAATTTCATTTTTTTGTAAACAAGCCAAGTTTTTATAAAAAAACAGGTTTTGGACTAAATGAAATACTTAAGAATATTGCTAAAAAATATATCTTGTAACAATAACATGGGTTATTGGGTTACAGGAACCAATAAATATGAAATTATCGTATCCAGGAAACCCATTGACCTCCTTATTTTAGTTAACCTTTATAGAGAGAAATATACTTGACCCTGCAACAATAACATTGAATATAGAAAAATATAACAAAAATATACTTTCCAATTAATGATCATACGTAGAGGTACGAGCGTTTGGTGTTAGCTAGCTATTCCATTTGCCACTCACTCGCCCGCTCACTTAGTCTGATCCAGTTCTATTTATTTTTTTTATCATATATTAAGGTTAAAAATACAAAACAAATGGACGGACAGATAGATAGACGGATGATACATATATGGAAAAAAAGGCTACTTAACTTAAGAGGTCAGTAATGCTGCTCTGTTATACACTACAACAACAACAACAACCAAAGCAATAATCAAACGTCAAAGTGAACGTGTGGAGCCACTTGTTGATGATGACTCGCGTTGGGGTAAAAAATGTGGAATTACCTTTTGATTTTGTCACATAAATAAGTCCAGCATGCCCAAATCACAGTTGTAGAGCAAAGCACGAGATTTATAGAATTTGTTGTTTTTTTTTTGCCAGCTGCCACCAGTATAATGACACTAATTTAACAAAATTTCTGTATGGCAATCAGGTGTGTAGCTAGCAATGGGGGGAGATTTTGCGAAATATATATCCTTCAACGAAGAAAAAAGCTTTTTTTGCTTCAATTACTAAATCCATTAAATTTTTAATCGAAATTGTTTCACGCACAAAAATTATAGTAACAATTACCAATGCCAATTAAATAATTAATATATTCAATGAGCGATTCAATAAATTTCTGAGAATCAAATCTCGAATCAAGCTGTTTTAATTTAATAGTTTTTGTACCCTCCACCATAGGATATACCCCGCATTCTATGGTGGAGGGTATAATTAATTTTGTCATTCCGTTTGTAACACATCGAAATATTGGTACCAGAATCCATAAAGATTCTGATTCGTGGTGATCTTCTTAGACGATTTAGCGATATCCGTTCGTCCGTCTGTTGAAATCATGCTAATCTCCGAACGAAACAAGTTATTCACTTGGTACAAATAGTTGTTATTGATGTAGATCGAATGGTATTGCAAATGGGTCATAGCGCCCCCCTAATAAACCGATCCCCAAATTTGGCTTGTTGAGTCTCATGGAGGAGCAAATTTCGTCTGGTGGAAATTTGGTATGTGGTGTTGGTGCGTACACTCTAACAACCATTCAAACATTGGTCCATTTCGGTCCATAGTTATATATTGCTCCATATAAACCTATCCCCAAATATGGCTTGCGGAGCCTCTTAGAGCAAATTTCATTCGACCCGATTGAAATTTGGTACGTGGCATTTGTTCATTTTAGTTCATAAATATATATAGTCCCCATATATACCCATTCCCGGATATAAATTCAGGAGCTTCCTGGAGGTGAAAATTTCATCCGATCCTGTTGAATTTTGATACGTGATGTCAATATATAGCCACCATGCAAAAAATTCGTTAATATCTGCCCATAATTATATATAGCCCATATATAAACCGATCCCTTGATTTTACTTCTTGAACCTCCTGGAAAAGCAAAAAATGAAATTTGGTACATGATGTCAGTATTTCTACTAATCATGCAAAAATTGATCCATATTGCTTCATAATTATATATAGCCCCATATAAACCGACCTTCAAAATTTCAATACTGGAGCCTCATGGAGGAACAAATATCATCTGATCCGGTTGAAATTTGGCTCTCTAATAAAAGTGCGAACATTTCGGTTCATAATTATTTATCGACTCCTCTATATACCGATCAAGAACTAAATTGGCTTATATAGGTATATAATCTGCCTTTTTTGTCTAACATAGACTCCATATGGACAATTCAGAAGACTATGTTAGGATGTTTTGAGATACCTTCCCAGCAAAAAAATTTGGAAGTTGTTCTAAAGGCACATCTTTAAAAGCACTTCCAAAAAAATTCTCCCAAAAATGGTCTTTATTTTAACTACACAGCAAGTTCTTTTAATTCAATTTTTTATAACTTGCTTTTTTAATATTTTTAATTGGTAATTCACAGCAAAAAAAAATTGGTAGTTCTTCCAAAGGCACAACTTTAAAAGCACTTACAGGTGATGTACTCCCAATGATGTTCTTTTTTTAACTACCCAGGAAGTTCTTTTAATTCAACTTTTTATAACTTGGTTTCATACTTTTAATGGGTAATTTTAACTTTTTTTTGTTTCAAATATGTTAAAAACAGATTAAGAATTCATAAAATGGTACAAATAATTTAAATTTTGTCGAAAAAAATGCTAAATTCAATCTGAAAAAATTTTGAATTTTTGAAAATATTTGAGGTCAAACGTTTCCGACAAGCGTTGGAATCCATTAAAAATTATTTATTTGACAAAATATCACAGAATTTTTTAATTTACATCCAAAATATTGAATTCGGATCACAACCAAGGTTAGGTTAGGTGGCAGCCCGATGTATCAGGCTCACTTAGACTATTCAGTTCATTGTGATACCACATTGGTGAACTTCTCTCTTATCACTGAGTGCTGCCCGATTCCATGTTAAGCTCAATGACAAGGGACCTCCTTTTTATAGCCGAGTCCGAACGGCGTTCCATATTGCATCACACCCAAAGATGTGATGCAAATTCAGTGCAACGCCTTTTGAAATGGAGGACTTCCGTCCTATGACAAGCCCATGTTAAATTCATCGCTTCTGCGTCAATTTTGCACCACTTCCGGATCCAAAAAGAAAATTTTCATTACTTTTTTGGCGACGCTTTTTTGCGAATTTTTTAAAATATTTGATGTCTAACGTTTCAGACAAGTTTTAGTGTATTCTAAAACTCGTAAAAATCATAAAAATTATTTATTTGACAAAATATTGCAAAATTTTTTAATTCACATCCAAAGCACTGAATTCGGATGACACATTAAGAAGTGATGTAAATTCAGTGCAACGGCTGTTGTAATGGTGGACATCCGTCCTATGACAAGCTCATGTTAAATTCATTGCTTCTGCGCCAAGTTTAAACCACTTTAGGATCACTACTTTTTTGGCATGCTTTTTTGCTGGGTTGCCATCGGCAGGTGTTAACACAACCCAAGAATAATTGCAGCACGCAGTGTTGCCAATTTGGTGCTTTTAGCACCAAATTTAGTGCTTTTTGATTTCTAAAAAGCACCAAATTGCCTTTTTGGTGCCTTTTCAAAAAAAACACCAACTTGGTGCTTTCTGGCATTTTCATTTAGTGCTTTTGGTGCTTTTTTTATTTTGAACAGTATTAAGTAATTGATACAAAAATTTTTATTAGACTTTCAAGAGGTGAAGAAACTCAAATTTATTGCCAAATATAGAATTTGATTGTTATGAAGTTGGTATTGATTATTTTTTAATTAATATTGTTATTTAGGGTATTCTATAGGAAAGTCGAACGATGAGTGCCGAATTTTTGAATTTGGTAAAGATGTCATTAAAAACGTTTGTATTAAATTCACAAAAGCACGCACAACTGAAATAAGCAATAGACTTCTTCCAAATATTAATATTTTGAAAGTTGAAAAACATTACTGATCAAAATGAATTGGACGAAAGCATTAAAACTGATCAAAGTGTTTACTTGAATAGCGGTTCATAATGGTGAGTACTAAGTTTGAGTTTTGCCGCTAAAGTGAAAACTATATCAGTAAAAAAGGCATAAAATTATGCATATTTGGTGCAAATTTTATTATACCTTGATGGGGTATAGCCAAAAGCAAATTTTCACAAAGTTTGTATTCCTTAAAATGAATTATTAAAGTAATTGTGAAAAAATGACTATTTTAGCGGCTAAACTCGATCTTAATACCCACCTTAACTTCTTGAAATTCAATTCACAAATGTTCTATAATACATCTCCGGAAGTTTTTTTTTTTTTTTTTTTTTTTTTTTATGAATATGTTAGAATTTATAATATATTTTTGGTGCTTTTTGCCCATGGGGAGTTGGCAACACTGGCAGCACGTGTCCTAAAGTGTACATTTTGACCAGAACTGCGACTGGTCCATACACATTTTGACCTGAACTGGGTCTGCTCCGTACACACTAGTGACTAGTGCTGTACCTGAGATTGATCCATAAAGAAAAACATTTGTGATTTATCTTTGAACTAATGATAAACAAAATCTTCAAATATAGGCTAATACTTGTTGTGAGGATTTTGCATTTTTAGTTTAGATTTTTTTTAATTAAGAAAACATTTTTTACTTTGAAGTATCTGAAGTATAGTCTGGATATTTAAATCGCATTTATTTGTTCGTGTAAAGCTTTTTGTTAATATGTCGAACGATACAAATCCGACAAAAGAGATTTGTATCCTAATTTTAGTTTTATAGAGCCTAGGTTAGGTTAGGTTAGGTGGCAGCCCGATGTATCAGGCTCACTTAGAATATTCAGTCCATTGTGATACCATATTGCTGAACTTCTCACTTATCACTGAGTGCTGCCCGATTCCATGTTAAGCTCAATGACAAGGGGCCGAGTCCGAACGGCGTTCCACATTGTAGTGAAACCACTTAGAGAAGCTTTGAAACCATCAGAAATGTCAACAGCATTACCAGCATTTATAGAGCCTAGAGGAACTGGAATCATATCAAAATCCTTAGGTTTCCCCTAAGGATTTGACATTTTTGAATTCAAGTAAACTTTGTTTAGAGTACAATTCAGAATATGTAGGTGCTGTTAATCTCACATGCGGAAAAAACAATATGTGCTACATTATAGCTATGGATTTCGTTGGGGTTCTTCTACAATTAATTGTGTAATCTTATCATCTTATGCTTTTTTTTAATCAATTTTTGAATACATTAAGTTTAATTTTCTGCAAGGGTTGCGATTTATATTTAGAGTTGTATCATTGCTAATATTGCCACATGAAGAAAAAAAACTGAAGTACACTGAAAAAAAACATGCCCGGTTCCAAAGATTTTGTCTTAACTTTAAAAATTTTGGTATTGATTCCGAGCCAAAGAAGCGGAGAATACAAGTAAGGATACTTTTAAGACGCAATTCTCTTTTAAATTTGGGTTTTGTGTACTTGGTTCTAGGAAGCAAATTTTAATTTTTCGCTGTTTCAGCTTTTTCTCTTCATATGCTATGTCCTTTAAAAACGAGTTAACGACAACTTTATTTTCCAAATTAAGACGCGACTCCCAGTAGAAATTATGCTATGTTTCAAGTAAAAAAACGTCTTTAAAATAAAGAGTTGAAAAACATGTCCTATATTTGAACGATTTTTTGCTTTGTATTCAAGATGCAAAAAGACAAGAAAAAATTTCATTAAATTGACAAAAAATTTCATTAAAATGAAAGAATTTTTCTGACTTATTAAAGTCAAGTTGACCTTCTCCCAAACATTTTTTCTTTTATGTTATGATACCCATTTGTAAGTCAAATCACTTAATTATAAGGACAATACGAATTTATTGAAAAGTTTATCGACTTTGGACAAGGAAAAAACTTTATTGTAGAGAAATGCGTCTTCTATGCTAAGCAAAATTTGCATTCGTATTTTAAAGACATGAAATCTTTGACCTCACGACAATATTTTTTTCAGTGTATATTGATTGGAAATGATTTTTCCACATGTTAAATTTCAAGGAGGGGAGAACCAAAGAGTTTGTATTGTAGTGTATAAAAGGGAATTCGTGGGTCTGTACATGGTTATTTTTTAAAGGAACTTGTCCGTCCAAACCAGGAATTTTAGAAACTTCCACAATTTTCGAAAAAACAAGTAAGGAAAGTCTAAAGTCGGGCGGGGCCGACTATATTATACCCTGCGCCACTTGGTAGATCTAAATTTTCGATACCATATCACATCCGTCAAATGTGTTGGGGGCTATATAAAAAGGTTTGTCCCAAATACATACATTTAAATATCACTCGATCTTGGCAGAATTTGATAGACTTCTACAAAATCTATGGACTCAAAATTTAAGTCGGCTAATGCACTAGGGTGGAACACAATGTTAGTAAACAAATATGGGAAACATTTAAATCTGAAACAATTTTAAGGAAACTTCGCAAAACGTTATATATGATTTATCGCTCGATATATATGTATTAGAAGTTTAGGAAAATTAGTCATTTTTACAACTTTTCGACTAAGCAGATGCGATTTTACAAGGAAAATGTTGGTATTTTGACCATTTTTGTCGAAATCAGAAAAACATATATATGGGAGCTATATCTAAATCTGAATCGATTTCAACCAAATTTGGCACGCATAGCTACAATGCTAATTCTACTCCTTGTCAAAATTTCAACTAAATCGGAGTTAAAAATTGGCCTCTGTGGTCATATGAGTGTAAATCGGGCGAAAGCTATATATGGGAGATATATCTAAATCTGAACCGATTTCAACCAAATTTTGCACGCATAGCTACAATGCTAATTCTACTCCCTGTGCAAAATTTCAACAAAATCGGAGCAAAAAATTGGCCTCTGTGGTCATATGAGTGTAAATCGGCCGAAAGCTATATATTGGAGCAATATCTAAATCTGAACCGATTTCAATAAAATTTGGCACACTTGACTATAGTACTAATTGTTCTTCTTGTGCAAAATTTTAAGCAAATTAGGGTAAATTTCTGGCTTCTGGGCCATATAGGTCCATATCGGGCGAAATATATATATATATATATATATATATATATATATATATATATATATATATATATATATATATATATATATATATATATATATATATATATATATATATATATATATATATATATATATATATATATATATATATATATATATATATATATATATATATATATATATATATATATATATATATATATATATATATATATATATATATATATATATATATATATATATATATATATATATATATATATATATATATATATATATATATATATATATATATATATATATATATATATATATATATATATATATATGGGAGCTATATCTAAATCTGAACCGATTCCTTACAAAATCAATAGGGATCTATTCTGAGCCAAAACACATACTTGTGCCAAATTTGAAGTCGATTGGACTAAAACTGCGGCCTAGACTATGATTACAAAAATGTGTTCACGGACAGACGGACATGGCTACATCGATTCAGGAGCCCACCATGAGCATTTTTGCCAAAGACACCATGTGTCTATCTCATCTCCTTATGGGTGTTGCAAACATATGCACTAACTTATAATACCCTGTTCCACAGTGTGGCGCAGGGTATAAAAATAAACTCAAAAATGTAGTGACAGCAATAAATGCGCACGATAGGGATTTCGCAGTATTAAATTTAAAATTTAAATATTGTAAAAAGCAATAGTAAATTAAAAAAATGTAAAAAAAACACAAAAAAATTTCCCCACAGAGGGGATTTGAACCTGTGCTTCTTGATTTTGTAGCTTTCAAAGAAATTTTTTGGGAACGTTAATGTTGATGTATTGTGGTATATGGTATTTTTCCTTATTAATTTTTTCTAAAACAATAATATCCCAGAACCACTGTACTTACTTCTTGTAAATATAAAATTGATAACACATACATACATGCATTGATACTTGAAAATACAACAAAATCCTTTTAATATAATGAGAACAATTACATTAACGATATAACCTAGCAAATATATTTAAAATGAAAACCATTGAAAATAATTTAAAAACATTGATTTCATTACAGGTAAATTGTAGAACCATGAATTCTTGGCAATTATTTGTAACCCTATTGTCCATTGTGGCAGTATCGGCAAAATCTGCTGATGTAAGTCTATTGTTAACCTTTTGATGGATATGGTCAAAAATATTTAATTTTTTTACTTCCTTGTGTGTTTGTATAGAAAAACACCCGCATGGAAGCTATTGCCTATGTGACTGGACCTTCAGGAGCCACAGGAAATGTCACATTCATACAAAATGCTTGCGGTGAAAATGTTCATGTTCGTGTATACATCAGTGGTTTGACACCCGGAAAACATGGTTTCCATGTTCACGAAAAGGGTGACTTATCAAATGGCTGTTTAAGTTTAGGAGGTCATTTCAATCCAGACAAGGTAAGTAGAGAAATAAAAGAAAATTTATCCTAAAGCGTTTTAATAAATGAAGGGAAAATATTGAAATATGGTAGCATTGGTGATTTATTCAACGAAGGTCATTTTTCATATTTCTTTAAATGGAATTCTTTATAAAAATAAGGACAGCTGTGGTTTTTCAATTGATCACCACACAAAAAAAAATTTGTCTTCAATCACGAAATAAATTGATCCAATTAATTGTTTTTATTGAAATGTATCAATTAAAAAAATCATTGATCCAATTAAAAATTTAATTGATACTATTAATTTTTGTGATTGATTTTTGAATTAAAAAAATCGTTGAATCAATAAAATTTTTAATTGAATATTTCTTAAAACTCAATTAAGACTTTAATTGGAAAAATTTGATTGACATTTTTTCCTGTGAAAGTAAACTTTGTTGTGGTAAATAAGGAGCATTTAAAAAACGACTGATATAATCTATATAAGGATATATTTGTATTAATTAATTATTATTGATTAATTGTGTGTGTGTGTGTTTTTTTTTAACTTAAAGAACTTCTTATGCTACAAAAATTATATGTTTTATTTTATTTACTCACTTATGATTCGAATTTTTCTCTAATACTTTCAGATGGATCATGGTGGCCCCAGCGATGAGGTGCGTCATGTTGGTGACTTGGGTAACATTGATGCTAATGCTAATGGTGTGGTTGACACCACATTCTCGGATCATTTGATCAGCTTGACTGGACCCCGTACCATTATTGGTCGTGGTCTTGTTATCCACGACAACATCGATGATTTGGGCAAAACCACTCATCCCGATTCCAAAAAAACCGGCAATGCAGGTGGTCGTGCCGCATGTGGTGTCATTGGTGTCAAGTAAATATTAAGAATTCCCTATCGATTATATTTTTATGCGGCGTGATTATTATTACGCACCATTTTTTACTTAATTCAATTAATGCTGTCAATTTGAGTAATCCCTCTATATATATAAATATGATTTTAATTTTTTGTTGTGTTGTTTATATTTGAATAGAGGAAAAACATGTCTAATGTACTAAAAATGTGCTGCTATGTCTAATGTTTGATGTGCCTCCAAATTATGTGTAAATGTGTGTGTGTCTTTTTTTTTAACTAAAACAAGGGATTTTAATTGATATTTTAATTTTATAGTATGCTCAGAAAAAAAAAATATCTCCAAAGTATTTCCAATTAAAAAGTTTATTGAAGTTGAAAAAAATTTCCAATTAATTGATACAAGTAACAAGTTAATTAAGTCAATAATTGAAAATTTTTAAATGTTTAATTCAAAATTAATTGATACATTTAACTTTTTAATCAAACTCAGAAGACTAACCCCCATTTTCATGAAGCTCCGTTACTGTTCCGTTAACTAACGAACTTTTAAACCATATTATGGACATTGCTGTCATCTTGCCTATATGTTCCATATGCCAGTTAAGAACGTAACTGCCGAAGATTTTTCAGTTAAAGTTACCCGGAGAAAAGATATTTGGAATTTACTTTCTGTTAACTGGCAGTTAAAGCCTAACGGAGCTACATGAAAATGGCCGTAAGTCAGTTAAAAAAGTGATGGATTTTTTTCAAGCAATCAATTTTTTAATCAAATTAAGAACACGAAGTCAGATAAGAAAGTAATTCGAAATAGTTACGTTGCAAAAATAAAAAAAGTGAGTTTTGCAATCAACATCAATTAAAATTTTAATTGAGTCAATTAATTTTTTAATCAAATATTTTTTATGCCCAATTAAAACTGTTATTGATATTTTCATTTTCGTGATTGCATCAGAAAAAATTTTTATGTGTGATTGGAAAACGTTGAGTAGATTTTAATTTTTTTTTAATTTTAATGAAATTTCGATTTGCGATTATTTTGAAATATGTTAAGTGTAGTAACAAGAAATCCATTATTTTTTCCAATAGATAAAAAAACAAATATTTTTTTTTAAACCGAAATTCTAAACAACCAAACA
Source organism: Haematobia irritans (assembly GCF_050003625.1). Lineage (NCBI taxonomy): Eukaryota > Metazoa > Arthropoda > Insecta > Diptera > Muscidae > Haematobia > Haematobia irritans. The sequence goes on along the minus strand of NC_134401.1, from coordinate 172,773,907 downwards.
TCTCCAGATAAAGTGTTTCTGTTACGACCTATTAACCAAGTAATCCGACTTATAGTAAATATTTGAGTATACACAGAAAAAAATATTAGCACTTCATTCATGAAAATTGATAATATCAATCATTGATATTTAATTAATTCAAGTGATTTTTGTTTTGTCTAACAAATTAATTGCCTATTTGAATTGAATATTTTTAAATTTTTAATTGATATTTTATATTATTATTTATTTTTTCCTCAAAAATATTTAATTGGTATTTTTTTTATTTTTCTTAAGTATTTATTTCGTTGAGGAACATACATTTTTCAGTTGTATACTTTCTTTGGATGTTCATACAAAATTCGAAATCTTACTATGAAATTCAAATATCGAAATGCTTTCAAAAATTATTCTAGTCCTGCAAGAAATTCACTTAGAAACGTTATAAGAAAACCATCATTATACATGGTTAGTAAGACGCACACAAGAAACTACTTTTCTCCCAAAAGAAGTCTGGACTAACGAACTTCCCCGACACATATTTAAAAAAAAAATGTAATTTAGACAATTTTTTTATGAATTTGACTTTTTTTAGAGAAAAATAAGGGTACTTTGTTGGTCTAATATTTAGCTTCGAATAAAACGAATAATTGTTATTGCGTTCATTGACAGTTTACAGCATTCTAAACGTCCGCATCGTCATTAATTATGGTTGCTGGTATATGGTCCATTGTGGATATTATTACTAAAAAATTGGTAACATCTAACATACTACACAACTAATGGAGGATTTTGGTCAAATGTTCAACAACATCCCATATTGATCCTTAAATATAAATAACCCTACAAAAATAGATAATCTGATTTGATGTGAATGGATATCAACAACGAGACATGAGATACTTCAAGTGTAATGTATTTTGATTGAAAGAAAATTTAACTAAAATCTAGTATACTCCAATGTCAGTTTCATAGAAAAAAAACTCACCAAAATATTTCCAATTAAAAAGTTGATTGAAGTTGAAAATTTTTTCAATTGATAAATAATTTGATACAATTAATTAACTTTTTAATCAAGATAGAAAAAAAAATAAGTCTATTATTGACATTTTTAAATTTGTAATTAAAAAATTAATTAATACAATGAACTTTTTAATCAAACTCGGAAGACTAAGTTACTTAAAAAAGTGATGAATTTTTGTTTTTACTTTTTAAAAAAAAAATTTATTTCAAACAATCAATTTTTTAATCAAACTAAAAAGTCAAAAAGTCAAATAAAAAATAGTCACGTTTTTAACTCAAGAAATTAATTGAGTTTTGCAATCAACATCAATTAAAAAATTAATTGAAGTTTTCTAATCAATCCAATTAATTTTTAAACAACTATGTTTTATGCCCAATTAAACCTGTGATTGTACTATCATTTTCGTGATTGAAGATATTTCAACTACAAAATGATTTGGATCAATTAATTTTGTGATTGAATCAGAATTTTTTTTGTGTTCAGTAAAAATGTGACTTTATTTTATTTGACACCATGAACGTAAAATTACTTCAAAATAATAATTATTAGGAGTTTTTCATAGATTTTTCCAAAATTTAACTACACTTAAAAAAAGGGAACTCTCTATATCACTAAAGCCGATTTAACTTTATTTTAGTTAGTTCACGGAATTATTATGTTTCCAGAAAGTTTCCTTTACTCTAATAATTTTTTTCGTACGTTAGTTAAATGAACTATAAAACGGGAAATAATTATACACAAATTTAGCAAAAAAAGATTTACTAAATTCGTACTTCTCACAAAATAGTTCATTATTTCTTTAAATTTGTAAATTTTACCAAAAATGAGTCCATCATGAACTTCGTATGTCACTAAAGACATTCTTGCATTTTTGAACTCCAATTTTTTTCCTTCAAACTACAAAATTATTAATTTTCTTGAATTTGTGGAAAAATATTTACTTATTTTTGTGATATCGGCGTGATGCCAGCGTTCGTAATACTATTTAGTTAAAATTTTCTAAAATTTTTTTCAGTGTAGTTAAAGTAAGTTTGAAAGTAAGTTGTAAGTTTGTTAAAAATTACACTTTTTTCCAGTGTAAGATTTGAGTCCATCTGATATCATCTCTATCATTAGATCCACTTTATTTTTCAAATACGATTTAATTCCATTCCATATCAAGTTAGATTCTTTAATTTGCAGTTGGAATACTTATAAAAAATAATAATAATTACATTTAGGTTACAACTAAACCGGGAGAAATACATTCAGAATCCATTGACAACATCTACATAACTAAAAACGAATATCTTCTGAATAAAAATATTATTTAAATAATATATGGAAATAATAACTTGGTGTATGCATCTCAACATTCCATAAAAATCCACACAAACCATTAACAATTGATGGTGTCTTTAAAACAACCCACCCAACCTCTCATACGAATCCTCTTAAAAGTGTTATACTCTTACAAAGAAAAACTCTTAGACATGCCCCAAAAAGAGTGTAATACCTTATCACACCCAATTCCTCATGCCAATCCATGATTGTCCTTAATCTTTGGAGCATTGTCTGTTTTATACGTTAACTTCTATTTTCAGCCCTAATTATCCGCCATTGTCTTGTTCTTCATCATTGAGTCAACAATCGTCAGCACAACCGTCACAACCGCATTCATCATATGAGCCCACATTTTATGTACCCCATGATAAACCCAAGGATCATGTTGTTTATCCTTTACTATCCTCATCATATCCCTATAGTCATCTTGGTTATCCCTATCCATACCATTATCCACAACCATATCATTATCAATCTCCCCATCCATATTACTATTAACTTATGTGTCTTCTTGTTCTTCTTAAGGAGGGTTTATATGTGCGTGTCCTTGGGTACATACAATAATTAGAAAGTCGATTTAAAAAATAAGTAAATGGAAAAACTTCAATTTTTTACAGCTTGGAAGATGGCGGTGAATGGCCTTGTACTAAGAACGGAGCATCAACCATGCTGGGACTAACCGTGTCAACCGTATTTGTCGTAATTGTATCATATCTTCTAGCTTAAGAAATGTCATTTTAGTATTGCATTCAAAGATACATTTCCCATAGATATATTATTAATGATATGTATAATAAAAACTTAATTACAAAACTAAAAGAATTAAGAATAATAAAATATATTTATAAAATAATATATATATAAATTGTTTTATCATTTAATAGCTTACATGCTACAAATATACCCATACTTGTAGAATACGAAATGATGCACGTAAAAAATAATTAATTTCCCACAAACAAAATTCAGTGGTTATTTTTCTTTCGTTAACATTACTTGCACACAAAAAAATTCACGAAAAGTTTTCCAATTAAAATTTTAATTGAGTTTTAAAAAATATTCAATTAAAAATTTAATTGATTCAACAAATTTTTTAATTGAAACAAAAATCAATCACAAAAATAATAGTATCAATTAATTTTTTAATTGGATCAATTAACTTTTTAATTGACTTTTAATTAATTTTTTAATTGATACTATCATTTCTGTGATTGAAGACATTTCAATTAAAAATTAATTGGATCAATTAATTTCGTGATTGAATCAGGAAAATTTTTTTTGGTGTGTGGTCGTGTCATTATAGGTAGAAGGGAGATTGCTTTTCGATCACTTGTATTCAGTGTTATGTCTAAGCGTTTGAAGGTTTAACTGGAATTATAAGTTTGTTGAACCTTTAACGATATCTCGCACGCTTGTAGGACGCATTTACCCAGCAAACAAATTTGGAAATCCTTCTAAAGGTTTGGGTTAGGTGGCAGCCCGATGTATCAGGCTCACTTAGACTATTCACTCCATTGTGATATCACATTGGTGAACTTCTCTCTTATCACTGAGTGCTGCACGATTCCATGTTAAGCTCAATGACAAGGGACCTCCTTTTTATAGCCGAGTCCGAACGGGGTTCCACATTGCAGTGAAACCACTTAGAGAAGTTTTGAAACCCTCAGAAATGTCACCAGCATTACTGAGGTGGGATAGTCCACCACTGAAAAACTTTTTGGTGTTCGGTCGAAGCAGGCATCGAACCCACGACTTTGTGTATGCAAGGCGGGCATTCTAACCATTTTACCACGGTGGCTCCCAATCCTTCTAAAGGCACAACTTTAAAAGCACTTCCAAACATGATCTTCCAAAGATGTTCTTTATTTTAACTGCACAGGAAGTTCATTTGATTCCATTTTTTATAACTTTTTTCACATTTTAATGAGAAATTTAAATTTTTGATTCAAATAGGTTAAAAACAGATTGAGAATTAATAAAATGGTACAAATTATTGAAATTTTACAAAAAAATCCATTCTGGAAAAATTGAGAATTTTTGAAAATATTTGATGTCAAACATTCCAGACAGGCATTACGATATGGTCACACTGGGCAAATATTTCACAGAAATCAAAAACGAATTCGTCGTCACAGGTAAACCAGCAAACATATTTAGTTCATATTCGGTATATAACATCACGATAGAAGTATTTTCCAAAAACGGTATCCAGATATTTCGACAATGGTGGTGGATAAAGTTTTACACTCATTTTGGTCAAACGTTTGTCTAATGTGACCATACCCTTAGAATGCAGTAAAAATCATATAAAATTATAAAAATTATTTATTTGTCAAAATATCTCAAAATTCCTTAAGTCACATCAAAATCACTGAATTCGCATCACACCTTAATAAGTGGTAAGTCCATGTTAAATTCATCGCTTCTGCGTCTATTTTGCACCACTTCCGAATCCAAAAAGAACATGTTCACTACTTTTTTGGAGACGCTTTTTTTGCTGGGTAATTACGGGAACTTAGGTGCTACGAGATTATAGGAGTCTACGAACCTGTCTCTAAAAGAGGGGAGTGGGGACGACGTTATAGTAGGATGGGGAGTGTAGACGTGTAATTGACTGTAGGTGCATTGTAGCTGAGGGTACAACGATGTCTTCCTGGATGTCAGATTGATATAGCTGTGGAGACAATAATGTTTGCCATAGTTACTGGACGCGGGTGATGTAGGAGGGGAGGATGGGGTTAGGACACTGGGAATCTCTTCAATACCCTGATTTTCTAGACTGTCAATTGTCACTTTCCCATTGTGTGGCATAGTGGTCCAAGAACGCCATAGACGATCCGTTACTAGACAGTATAATGTTCCGAAAGGAGTTTCATAGACTTCTGCATAGGCTTCATGGGGATCCGCATAGAAGTGTAGGGGACAAGGATGGGAAGTTACGACGACTAGTGTGGGTAGCACGAATGAGGCAAAGGTGCTTGGGCGGCGGATCGATAAAGATGCCCTCCTTTGTCTGACTGTTTGATCTACGGACTTGGGAGGCTTCCACTGATGGTTGTGTTGAATCCTTGGAATCCCATGTTTTAAGCAAGTTAATCCATTATGTAAATGGACTGTGCATTTTGATAGAAAATTTGAATGAATGATGTCTTTTTATAAAATATAATATTACTATAAAATATCAGTAAAATACTTTTGTGGGCATAGAAGCATCATTACAAAGGAGAAGAGATGAAAATCCCAAAAAACATTTGCGCCATTACCCCCACCAATAGTTCAGCCAATACCACGTAATTGATAGTAATGACTCCTATATTTTTACTCACCTCTTATATTTTACTTGGCTTTAAAGACAACTTTTAAGAGTTAGAAAAGAAAAATCTATCAATATGGAACGTCTGTCTACGATCTCCCAACTTATTGTCCTGGATTATCTGGTAATAGATTTTACTTATTTCATTCTCGTAAAACTACACCCGAAGAAAAAACACTTTCTTTGCGATCGAATTTCTCTTATTTTTTTTTAAGAGAAAATAAATCAGAATTTGTCACTTACGATGCAACGATTGTTTACAATCTATTTTTAATTGCTTTTAAAGAAAACTTTTGAGTGTCAAATGAAAACTGCACTGCATCTAAAAGTTAGTTCGTCAAAAAAAAAAAAAAATATTTCTTCTGTGTATTAGTAGAGCCAAACTCAAAGTTACGAACCGTCCCCTATACCTCAGGAGATGTTCAAATATATTTTTGCATGTAGGTATATAAGATTTAATTGACCCCAATATTACATTCCATTCACACAATGTACTTTTCTCGGGAAAGAAATTTTAGCCGAAGGAAATTCCCCACTTTTAGTGCCCAAAGGCACTAAAATTTCGAAATAAAACTCCTCTCCTCGGTGTTATCAAAATCTTCTACTCTTATAGCTCCCAAGCTAAGCTACCCCTCTCTCTCACCTAACATATGTAATTTATTCCCGACCTATACATTTGAATTTCTATTGAAGCCCCATTACGCTCGATTTTATTTCATTCATGACTGATTGACTCCCTCATTAATAATGGATATTTACTATGACTTCACCTTTTGGTAATCACAGCCATCTTCATACACCGCCTATTTAATTATTGGTCAACCGAGGGAAACGTCCCAATTCCAATACTGGACACTGGAAGGAACCTACATTAGTAAACAATTCGAAGAAAAATCCATTTGATTGACTTGAAAAAAACAAAAGGAATCGTTTGTGAGGTCATTGGCATTATTATTACAGTAATTACACTGGTGACCTGCCGTACATACAAATAAACATACAACTCGATTCCACGCATTTTCCCAAACCATACCTCCTCCCAAAAAATAGAAAAACAAAACTAAAGTGTACGGGGTAATGGAGCCAAAGGGGGGTTTTCACAACTTCAAACAGCTATCGTATGACATGGTGTCTAAGAAGTCCTGCGCTCATGGTGCAAAAGAAAACTTCGCGGAATTCGACACCTTTCGAGTGTATGCCAAATTGGTGTGAAAACAGCCATAAGGGGTTCTTATATATGCAAGTTAGTTGGAAGTAGACCAAACAACCATTAAAACTAGGAAATTTCTTTTATTTGCTGTCGAAATTAAAAGTTTTATTTATTTTGTTTGGTATTTTCCAAAAACCACCACGAAAACATTTTTTGGGTTTATTGGAAATAAGTAAAATAGGTCGCTATGGTGGTGTACCCTTAAATTAATAAGAATCAGGGCCGTTAGAGAGAGGGCGGGCCCATAATGAAAAAGGCCTATTTTCTATAGCTATTGGATATTGATAAGAAGTTCGACATGAATTAAAAAACAGTTTTAGCTACTATTCCAAGTATTTCAGGAACATTTTAGTTAGCTTTCTCTCTCTCTTTTGAGTTGTAGATGGGACTATATTTATGAAATATAAATTTGTAAGTCCGAAAAAGATCTACAGATCCATAGAATCTACATTAGTTGGATCACAAATTCATATATGTATACATGGGATTCGGGAGATTTATCTATACGAAGATAGGAGTTTTAAATAGGCAAATTTTCAAATTTCTAGGAAATTATATTAAATTTAGATCGAGAGATTATTCAATACTGGGTGATTATACTTAAATCAAAATTATGGCCTCTCTCTCTCTCAAATGAAAATGGTTTCTTATGATCTCTCACTCAAATGCCCACACGCTTACAAAAAATCGCTTCTGTAACATATACTCCCAAACATATTTTGCTTCAAGCATATACATTTTTGGGTATTGCCCAAACATTTATATATTTGATCTCTTCCGATATATAATATGTTTGAAAGCATATTGGTCTAAACAATATATGTTTGGGTAGTCTAAGTTCCAAACATTTTGTATTTTTGCATCCAAATTCAATAATGTTGTCTTCCAAAAAACAATATGTTATTATGTGAACATATAATATGTTTGGAAGCATTTTGCACCCAAAAATATTATATGCTTAAAGAAAAATTCTCCCAAACAATATTGTGCTCAAAATTTTATTTATTTATTTATTTATATATTTACAATCATAATGAATTATGAAAATAAACAGGTAATATAGGTGCTAACAACATAGGTTTTCGACCTGAATGCTCAAAATTTTGTTTCTGCCTAATTGTATATTCCCTCACATCTTTCTCACTTCCACGAGATTTTTTAGTTCTTAGCACCTTTTTCTGTAATACAAACATTGTAGAAGAAATTATTCAATTTTATGATTTTTTTATTTTAATTTTACCTTTTGCCGGACGGTGATTCGAACAGCGGACCACACAGTTTGTAAGGATCAAAGAAGTAGCTGATCAATTTCCCAAGGGAAAATAAAATGTTAATTTTGTAATAACAAGCAACAACCACCAACTTAATTCAATATCGCTCCCTGTTAAATAGCGCTCCAAGCTACTAAACACATATATGTTTATAGGCTATTTCTAAATTAATATAAGTTTGCATCCAAGCATATTATATTTACAAACATTTTATGTCCCAAACATAATATGTTCTAACATATTAACATATATGTCCCAAACATGTTATGCTAGTTTATGAACATTATATGCTTGCACTCAAAAATATTGTGTTTAAAAATTTGTGTTCCAAACATATAATGTTTATAGCCAAACATATGAAAAACAGTCTTTTTCATCCGTGCAGAACCTACAGCAGATAGTAGTAGCGCAGATGGATCCAAAATTAGAAAGATGACTGGACAACCACGAACTGCAGAACTAGAGCAACCCATAAAAAAAATACTTCAGCAGTAAGAGTTTGGTTGGTATACAATAAAGTAGGCAGTGCATCCACACTGCATGCATCGGTGGCAATAACGTAAACGAGTAATCAAAGTAGTTTATGATCATTCGTTTACGTTATTACAACCAATTCATGCAGTATAGATGCATGACAGGTAGTGATATTTTCCTTCACGCCATCAATGCTATACTCAATATTTTATATCACTTCTGACCAATTTTTCTATTAAAATGAGCAATTATATCAGCGCTATGTAGAAGCTGCTCTAAATCGGGACATCGCCCACAAAAATAAGCGCTGATTCGCTTGTTTTGTAAGCAGTTGGTACTGCCGCTCTCCCTTACAATCCTGCTGAAATAGTGCTCCATTTTTTGCTGGGATGCTATACTCAAGATTATAAAGGGTGATTCTTTTGAGGTTAGGATTTTCATGCATTAGTATTTGACAGATCACGTGGGATTTCAGACATGGTGTCAAAGAGAAAGATGCTCAGTATGCTTTGACATTTCATCATGAATAGACTTACTAACGAGCCACAACGTCGAATTTTCAGTGAATGGGCCCTAGAAAAGTTGGCAGAAAATCCGCTTTTTTATCGACAAATTTTGTTCAGCGATGAGGCTCATTTCTGGTTGAATGGCTACGTAAATAAGCAAAATTGCCGCATTTGGAGTGAAGAGCAACCAGAAGCCGTTCAAGAACTGCCCATGCATCCCGAAAAATGCACTGTTTGGTGTGGTTTGTACGCTGGTGGAATCATTGGACTGTATTTTTTCAAAGATGCTGTTGGACGCAACGTTACGGTGAATGGCGATCGCTATCGTTCGATGCTAACAAACTTTTTGTTGCCAAAAATGGAAGAACTGAACTTGGTTGACATGTGGTTTCAACAAGATGGCGCTACATGCCACACAGCTCGCGATTCTATGGCCATTTTGAGGGAAAACTTCGGAGAACAATTCATCTCAAGAAATGGACCGGTAAGTTGGCCACCAAGATCATGCGATTTGACGCCTTTAGACTATTTTTTGTGGGGCTACGTCAAGTCTAAAGTCTACAGAAATAAGCCAGCAACTATTCCAGCTTTGGAAGACAACACTTCCGAAGAAATTCGGACTATTCCGGCCGAAATGCTCGAAAAAGTTGCCCAAAATTGGACTTTCCGAATGGACCACCTAAGACGCAGCAGCGGTCAACATTTAAATGAAATTATCTTCAAAAAGTAAATGTCATGGACCAATCTAACGTTTCAAATAAAGAACCGATGAGATTTTGCAAATTTTATGCGTTTTTTTTTAAAAAAAAGTTATCAAGCTCTTAACAAATCACCCTTTATATCACTTCTGAGCAATATTTCTATTAAAATGAGCAATTATATCAGTGCTATGTAGAAGCTGCTCTAAATCGGGACATCGCCCACATAAATCAGCGCTGATTCGGTTGTTTTGTGAGCGGTTGTTTTGTAAGCTGATTTGGTTGTTTTGGTACTGCCTCTCTCCCTTACAATCATGCTGAAATAGTGCTCCAATTTTTGCTGAGTTCCTACTATTTGTAAGAATCGTACAACAATTTTCTTTTGCTTTAGTTCATATTGAACTTATGTGTACGGCTATTGAACTTTATAGCCGCGGTTAGTTCATAAAATGTTAGAGAATTTAAATTTCATAGGAAAATTTCAATTCACTGTGGAAAATTTCGAAAAAATAATAAAATTTAACTACAAACAAATAATTTTATCGCAATAAAAATAATTTAAATGTAGCGTTAGTTTAACTACGGAAGTGTCCATATCTAAAAGATACTACTAGATGATGTATCAAAATTAACTGAACGTTAGCAAAATCCAAAGATTTTGAGGGATTAAGGATTTTGTTATTGATTGCGAATGGCTTCTTTAAAATAAAAACACTTTTTAGGGACCTCTCTGATAGGATCAATAAAATTAAAATTAGGATTATAAAAAAGATTATGAAATTTCTTTTTATTAAAATGTTATTATTTTTATAGAATTTTGTCCTTAATATTGCGTAAATTTCGAGTCCTAAAATTTAAGTTTTATAATCTTCCATATTAGGTCAATATTTTCTTGTGTGTAGTGAGAACTTGGTAACACATCATATCAGCTATTCTTAATACGTAAAATTTCTATATTTCGATAAGATTTGCATTTTCTTTAATTTTTATCGACTACAAAGTGAAATTAAGGTTTGCATTGCCGGACATAATTCACACATTATTTTACTGGTTGCAAACAATGTAGGCCAACCCTTACTTCGACCCTGCACAAAAACCCTATCCACAGGATTTTTTAAGTGCTTTTTCTTGGAGTTTTGAAAGTAAGTGAGTAAGGACGTGTATGGATGGGTGTCCACAACAATGGACAGGTAGTTACCTATGTAGTACAAACATCGATCGCCCTAGTTACATTCAAGTAGTTTTGGGACTGCTAACGCAACTATGGTCGTCAATTGAAGCTACCACTATTGGTCAGTTCTTTTCGAATCGCCACTTTGGATAGTTGTCCACAGGATTAAAAGCGCAAATTTAAAACATACAGAATAAAATAAAATCATTGATAATCTAAAGAATAAATATTTTAAGAACAAAATGAAGTTTAAAATTCGTTCGTGTGGCATGAGTATGATAAAATATACTCTGTTTGTGTTCAATATAATTTTTGCGGTAAGTGTGCATCAAGTGATTTCGATTATCTACCGCAAATTCGAATTAATGTCATACTTTTTTTTTTTTGAATCATGAATAGATTTAACCGAGCAACTATATGCATATAAAAGTACATATAGAAATGAAATCAAGTATAAAGATTATACACTGCAAAAAAAAAGCATGTCCGATTCCAAAACTTTTGTCTTTACACTAATGATTTTGGTATTGTTCCGAGCCAAAGAAGCAAAGAATTGAAATAGGGAGATATTTAAGACCCAATTCTCTTTTAAATTTGAATTTTGCGTACTTGATTCTAGGAAACAAATTTTAATTTATTCATTTTTTAGGCATTTTTCTTCATGTGCTATAAGTGTCCTTTAAAAACGTGTTACCGACAATTTAAATATCCACTTTCAGACTTGATTTCAAGTAGAAATTTTGCTATGTTTTAATTAAAAACATGTTTAAAATAAAGTGTCGAACAACATTTCCCAAATTTGAACGCACGCAGAGAAGGAATATGATCACCTCAAACATGTTGCAAGAACAAAATGTTATTTTTGTATGGTAACCATGTAACATGTTCGTCACTAAAATGTTATTTTCTCGTCAAATATAACCTGCTTGCCGAAATCAGATACATGATTTCCGAGAAAATAACATGGTTGCGAAAACCATGTTACATGGTCACCACTCCAAAATAACATTTTGCTCTTAAAAGATGTTTGAGGTGATCATATTCCTTCCCTGGGTGCGTTTTCAAGATACAAAAAGTAAACAAATTTAAAGACAATTTCATTAAACTTAAAGAATTATTCAGACTTAATAAAGCCAAATTGACCTTAGCCAATTTGTTTTTTTTTTTTTTTTTGAAATCCGAGTCATTTGACTTTAAGGACAAAACGACTTCATTGAAAAGTTTATTAACTTTTGGACAAGGGAAAAAAACTTTATATCGGAGAAATGCATCTTCTATGCTAAGCAAACTTCGCATTCGCCACAATATTTTCTCAGCGAAAGAAAAAAATAATTTTAAATTATATAAACAAAACAATGAAAACATATAATTTATAATTTATGATTACATTAATATTTTTAAGAATGTATGCTTAAAGAAATGTGTCTCATATTCTTTAATATTAGATGAACTTTTCAATGTAGGCATAAATATCTGCGAATTGAGCAGGTTATTGTCACAGAATCATACGCTGGACTATGGATAATAAATACCATAGTTGAAATTGTACCAAATTAGCTTCAAAATTTATTTTTCTAAATGATCTTTATATTCTTTGTAAAAACAATGTCAGCTTTAAGGCTTACAAAACAGTGTATCCGCTAAGAAGAAAAAATTTGGTTAATTTTAGAAAATTTACATTATTTTTGGAAAATTTTAACTAAACAGTATTACAAACGCAGACATCACACCGATATCACAAAAATAAGTAAACTTTTTTCGAAAAATTCAAGAAAATTTATTAGACATAGTTTATTTTTGTCACTTGTTAAGGAAATTTTGTAGTTTGAAGTAAAAATATGGAGTTAAAAATTGCAAGAATGTCTTTAATGTCATACTAAGTTCAAGATAGCCGCATTTGTAGTAAAATGTCTAAATTTAAAGAAATAATCTATTTAGTAAAATTCGTTATGCTTCATTTGTGTATATTTTTTCCGTTTTTTAGTTCAGTTAACTAATGTACCCAAAAAATTATTAGAATAAAGGCAACTCTCCCTCTAAACATAATAATTCCAGGAACAAAAAAAAATAAATTTAAATTGGCTTTAATGAAATAGAGGATTTGCTTTTTTTGAGTGGACGATATATTTCATTTTGCTTATGAAAAGGAGCCTCTTTGACATAATGATAAGAATCAGAGATGATAAATGATGTTGTCGAAAAAGTACTAAAAATGTGTTAAAAGTGTACTTTTCAAAGCCAAAAAGTGCTAAAATTATATCATATAAAGACTACTGTAAAAGTATACGTATATTTAAATCTAATCCGATTGGCACAATTTTTTTTAGATTTTATAAAAATTAACTTATTTTGTCAATTTATCTCTATAAAAAAATGTATCAAAATTTTATTTCTATAGAAAATTTTGTCAAAGTGTTATTTCCATAGAAAATGTTATTTTCTATAGGAAAAATTTTATTCTTATAGAAAATTTTTCAAAATGTTATTTCTATATAAAATTTTATCAAAATTTTATTTCCATAGAAGATTTTGTAATACTTTTATTTCTATTGAACATTTTGACGAAATTTTATTTCTGTAGAAAATTTTGTCAAATTTTTATTTCTATGGAAAATTTTGTCAAAGTTTTATTTCCATAGAAGATTTTGTCATAATTTTATTTCTAGAACATAGAAAATTTTGACGAAATTTTATTTCTATAGAAAATTTTTATTTCAATAGAACATTTATGAAGAAGTATCTCTTTTCAAAATCTACCAAAATCAAGAATTCTACCAATCTACAAAACAGTAAAAATTTACAATTTTTTGTAGAATTCTACCAACTGTGGCAATCGACTCAGTTGCCGGCTCTAAGCATTATTGCTTAAGACACCATGTGTGTATTTCGTCTCCTTCTGGGCGTTTCAAATATATGCACTATCTTATAATACTTTGTTCCTCAGTGTGGCGGAAACATTTGCGGACAAATGTGGTATATACAATATTCCTCTCAAAAATGTTTAGATCCTGTAATAAAAGATAAAATATCCTCATTTTGGAATATGTTTTTGTATTTTTGTATTTCTTCAATGTTCGCTATTTATAATTTTTAGAGTTGAGTTGAAACCTGAGAAACGTTCATAGTTAGGGCAGAATAACTCTATATAGAGTAATTGTGATGAAAAAGTACCAAATGGCTCGCGGTCGTGCTTTTGCCCGTCGAAATGTATCAAAAAAAGCACAAAAGTGTCAACTTTATCAACCCTGATTAGAATACCCTTCTAGGGATGCCAGACGTGCTCTTATTTACAAAATGTGCTCTTAAAACAAGATAGGCTAAAAGAACACGCAAAAGTGTTCTATTTTTAGTTAAGTACTCTTTTTGTGCTCTTTTTATTCATCACAACAAATATTACTGCAGCGCGATTCAAAAAATGGTAAAAGTAAACTGGACATACGTAAATGTCACCCTACGAGATTTTCCTACGCCGTTATTTTCTAATTCAATAGTGTTTTACTTTATATATCAGTTTCGAAGAAGAGCACTCCGATGTTGCTTCTTCACTTTGTACCCTGTTATGTTCAATAACATTTTTCACAAAAACACCAAAAAATGACTTACAAAGTATTGTAAGAAAATTAGCTTGAGTTGAAAGGGGGTTATTTTATGTCTATATATTATGAACCTTTTTGTTTAAATGAATTATATTTCAATAAATTGGAATTAATACCCTGTTTCTGTATGTCGAACGAAAACCCAGTCGACTGAAAAGCAGTCACTCGAATTCGAATCAATTTGGGTTTCTCTATTTTTGAAAGTTCATATCGTTTGTATGAGAATACATTGAATATCAAAAATGAGTATTTTAAAATGTTTAGCCTGAGAATTGATTCAAATTTCAAAATTGTTTTTACTTTTTTCTTGACACCTATTGTATATGTTCGTTTGTTACACGACAACAAAATATGAAGTGACTTGCCTGTCGACATAGAAAAACCCAAATATTTTGTTTTTTATTTTAAACACTCTCGTTCGACATACAGAAACAGGGCATAAATGTTTTTATTTTATTTGAAAAAGTGTGCTCTTTTTTCGTATGTGCTCTTTTTATAAGCTGAATTGTGCTCTGGCATCCCTATACCCTTCGGACATATAAAACAATTAGTTTTTGTATACAAATTGCCAAGGGCTAAGTCCTGAGAATGTTCTTATATGATGCTATAATTTATTATCCAATTGGTGGCAATATAGCTCATCGAGCAAAACGTGTGTGAAAACCCAAAACAAATCGAATCACAATCGAAATTGTTAAAAGTAGTCTTGGGCAAAATCATTCACCGTAGTTTTTCGGATGTAGCATTCCTTCTGTACATTTATATATCGTTCCTAATTCGTTCGGGAACGACACATTGCCATCTCGTATACAAACTATTTATTAGCAATGATAAAATATGTAAAAACGACATTTTCATATTTATCTCTTAGTATTGTTCAGATATTTATCGTTAAATTAGTTAACAACTTTTATTAGAATTTATTATCAACCAAACTCATTTTTAAAATATTTTTAGAATATTCCTTTCTGATATTCACATTGAAAAAATTAAGCTAGTACTGACAATTATAAAATATAAAATCTTGTTGTACTAGGTTAGGTTAGGTTATGGAGGATGACACCAAAACCTTATACGGAGAAATGGTGTCCACTTAGACCATGATGGTCCATTGTGATTCCTTGTGGTTTTCTCTTTCTTCTTCGACATCTGTCTTCATCTGCCCTGGTCGGTCATAACTCCTTTACGCTTCTCTAGGTTTTCCATCTTGAAGCCTTGATAAAGGCGAGTATATCCTTCAAAGCACAGTCACCCACCTCAGCAATGTCCTGAAAGAAAAAGAAGCCCAGTATCTTGTTTCTTCTAAAAGATAGTGCTGGACACTGGCACAGAAAGTGGTAAGAATCTTCTGTAGCCTCCGGGTCAAGGCACCATCTACAAATATCATCGGCCATTAAGCCAATCCTTAGCATATGCTTCCCAAGTGTATTGTGTCCCGTAATGATGCCTATCAATGGCCTCAAATCCTCTCTTGTTGTACTAGCTTTCCATAAATGCTAAATAAATAACACTAGTGATAACAGGGTATTGACAGATTTTGCTTTAGTCGGAGACGAGAAAATTTGGCTCGACTCCATACCCTGTTTCTGAGTCGAAAGAACTGGTGTTCATAATTTAATTCATGAATATAAAGAAGGTTGAAAAGTGTAGCAAGTATGTCGCGGATATAATTTGTTTATTCAAAAAATTTACAAACGTATCAACTTTTTAAAGCAAAGGTGAACCCTCTAGAAGTTTGACCAAACTAACATATAGCTTTTCAACCAGTATTCGCAAATAGTGATTCATAAAATCTTTAATTCCTATGATAAATCTTCATATTAACTTCACGGATATGGCAGCTCCTTCTCAAGGCTGAATCCGAATGGCATCACTTATGGGGAAATTTGAACCTGCCAAGTGCACCCTTGTAATTTCTGTACAAATAATACAACTTAAACAATTGAATTAGTTTGGTTTAGTTTAATTACACACTATACATGTATACCTAAAATGGTGTAAAGCTCTATTTTGTACTTCATGGCATTTGTATTTGTCAAAATTTGCATGAGGTCAATCCATTTGAAACAACAAATGTTTGAGGATGTGTGTAAGCATTTCTTTATCCAACCAATAAATCTAAGTTGGGTCATTTTAATGAATAATTATTATATAGTATGTATACATTTATATGTATATACAAACATACACAAGTAAATAAATAAATATTATACAAATGCCTTTCGGTATTTGAACAAATGCCGGTTACCCTCGATAATGCCATTTATTATGGTCCCATTCACTGCACGCCCTACCAAAAAGCTGACAGCTATGATGGGAATGTTACAAAAATAAAACTTTTTTCATTATACACAATTAAACTGATTGAACGTTAAAAATGTCCTGTGAGCATTTTTATTAGATTAATGTAATTTCCCAGGTTTTTTAGGTGCATTTTGACATTAAGGTCGACACTCTACAAGAATAATACCGAGTGATTTATGGCATTTGAGGGATATTAATCTACAAACCGTAAAGAGCTAAAGATTTCTTTTCTTCTTTTTTCACAAGTTAACTTTAAGACACACAGGGACGAAAAAGTCTGCTTTTCATATGTTTGGTTGTTAAAATTATATGTTTGGAACTCCAATTTTTATTACATTATTTTTAAATGCAAGTATATATTGTTCATGAACTAGTATAACATGTTTGGGACACATATGTTATAACATATTATGTTTGGGACATTACATCTTCTTAAATATATTGTCCCTGGGTGCAAACATATATTAATTTCGAATTTTCGTATGTTTAGAAATGTCAGAGAGCAAGAGAGAATAGAAACAAGTATATACAGCACTATGTTCGGCCGGGCCGAATCTTAAATACCCACCACCATGAACCAAATATTAGGCTTTCCTTTGAAATTTCAGGAGGGTTTGAGAACTTTAGGACACTTCCCGAAGATAAATTTAAAGATTTCACCTATGAGGACTATATCAGATTCGGGATTTATAAGAACCATTTTTGTTTGAGTTTTAGAGGAATCATTAACATCTCTTGTAAGTGTGCAAAAAAATTATAAAATAACGTCTTGATTTGAAATCTTAAATCTGTAGAAGTAAAATCTGGAAATTTTACATTGAGTTTCAAGCAATTTTCATGATCAGTGCGCCTTCTACACGCTCAAGAAGTGAAGTCGGTCTATATGGAGGCATTACCAAATGGACCGATAAAAACTTAATCCGATACACGTTTTTGTGAGCCTAAAATACCAGAATATTTACAATTTCAGGCAAATCAGATAAAAACTACGGTTTCTAGAAACCCAAGGAGATAAATCGGGAGATCGTTCTTATGGGGGATATACTAAAATATGGACCGATACTCACCTCTTTTCGGCACACCTCTTTATGACCCGAAAATACCTCTAGATTTCCAATTTCAGGCAAATAGGATAAAAACTTCGAGTTCTAGAAGCCCAAGAAGTAAAATCGGGAAATCGGTCTATATGGGGGCTATACCAAAATATGGACCGATACTCACCATTTTCGGCGCACCTCTTTATGGTCCTAAAATACCTCTAGATTTCCAATTTCAGACAAATCGGATAAAAACTACGGTTCCTATAAGCCCAAGACCCCAAATCGGGAGGTCGTTTTATATAGGGACCATACCAAAACATGGACCGATACTTTTTAATGAATTTGGCAATTTTTGGTACACATATTTGTGGTCCTACAATACCTCTAGATTTCCAATTTCAGGTAAATTGAATAAAAACTGCGGTCTCTATAAGCCCAAGAAGTAAAATGGAAAGATCGGTCTATATGGGGGCTATACCAAAATATGGACCGATACTCCCAATTTTTGGCACACGTATTTGTGGTCCTATAATACCTCTAGATTTCCAATTTCAGGTAAATTGAATAAAAACTGCGGTTTCTATAAGCCCAAGAAGTAAAATTGGGAGATCGGTCTATATGGGGGCTATACCAAAACATGGACGATACTCACCATTTTTGGCACACCTCTTAATGGTCATAAAATACCTTTAAAAACTACGATTTCTATAAGCCCAAGACCCAAAATGGGAGGTCGGTTTATATGGGGACTCTATCAAAACCTGAACCGATACTTTTTAATGAATTTGGCAATTTTTGGTACACATATTTGTGGTCCTACAATACCTCTAGATTTCAAATTTCAGGCAAATTGGATAAAAACTACGATTTCTATAAGCCCAAGACCCAAAATCGGGAGTTCGGTTTAGGGGACTATATCAAAACCTGGACCGATATAGCCCATCTTCGAACTTGACCCGCCTGGAGACAAAAGACGATTTTGTGCAAACTTTGCACGATTGCTTCATTATTGAAGACTGTAGCGTTATTACAACAGACGGACATCGTCATATCGTCTTAGAATTTCTCCCTGATCAAGAATATATATACTTTATATAGTCGGAAATCGATATTTCGATGTGTTACAAACGGAATGACAAACTTATTATACCCCCGTCACCATTCTATGGTGGTGGGTATAAAAAAATAAAGACGCCGATGGATATAGATAACGAATGACTACTACACGGATGAAAAAGACTGTTTTTCATATGTTTGGCTATAAACATTATATGTTTGGAACACAAATTTTTAAACACAATATTTTTGAGTGCAAGCATATAATGTTCATAAACTAGCATAACATGTTTGGGACATATATGTTAATATGTTAGAACATATTATGTTTAGGACATAAAATGTTTGTAAATATAATATGCTTGGATGCAAACATATATTAATTTAGAAATAGCCTATAAACATATATGTGTTTAGTAGCTTGGAGCGCTATTTAACAGGGAGCGATATTGAATTAAGTTGGTGGTTGTTGCTTGTTATTACAAAATTAACATTTTATTTTTCCTTGGGCAATTGATCAGTTACTTCTTTGATCCTTACAAACTGTGTGGTCCGCTGTTCGAATCCCCGTCCGGCAAAAGGTAAAATTAAAATAAAAAAAGTCATAAAATTGAATACTTTCTTCTACAATGTTTGTATTACAGAAAAAGGTGCTAAGAACTAAAAAATCTCGTGGAACTGAGAAAGATGTGGGGGAATATGCAATTAGGCAGAAACAAAATTTTGAGCATTCAGGTCGAAAACCTATGTTGTTAGCACCTATATAACCTGTTTATTTTCATAATTCATTATGATTGTAAATATATAAATAAATAAATAAAATTTTGAGCACAGTATTGTTTGGGAGAATTTTTTTTAAGCATATAATATTTTTGGGTGCAAAATGCTTCCAAACATATTATATGGTCACATAATAACATATTGTTTTTTGGAAGACAACATTATTGAATTTGGATGCAAAAATACAAAATGTTTGGAACTTAGACTACCCAAACATATATTGTTTAGACCAATATGCTTTCAAACATATTATATATTGGTAGAGATCAAACATATAAATGTTTGGGCAATACCCAAAAATGTATATGCTTGAAGCAAAATATGTTTGGGAGTATATGTTACAGAAGCGATTTTTTGTGAGCGTGTAGATAACACAGTGAGAGAATCAAGTGCGAGTAAATTGTGCTCTTCTGGAGCGACATATTTTGTTATGTATAAATGTGGCATCCAAAAATTTTTAATGCTTAAGTCTAAACGTTAGACGGGCTCTGACTAAGTCGATATTTTTCGACCAAGAAAAAGTATAAAAATAGCGGAGAGCATTAATTATGTATGAATAGATTTTTTTTAATATAGAAAGGAATTAACTATTTGGGGCTTTGAAAAATATATTCTTAGGGTGAAACAGAATATGTTTGGGAGTATATATTACAGAGGCGATCTATTTTGAGGATGCACTGTCAAAAAGTTAGGTGATTTACAATTTAAAATTTTCGTGGCGTGGTGGATTATGAACTATTAATAAGTAATAATTTTTGGGGGTTATGCGTCGTTTACGTGAATCAGTTCATCTAAACCAAACAGAATATTGAGCTAAACATGGTTCATACACCCCAAGAAAATATGCTTTCCTACTAAACGAAATTTTAAACAAACGAAAAAATAGATTTCGATTTGTTCTTGCATGAGTGTAGCAACAAATCGAAATCAAAAAATAGGATTAAGGGATTATTGTTATGTGATCAAATGATGTACAGTGGTGATGAAAAATGGTTCAATTTGAGAAGACTTCTGGCAATTCTCAAAACTCAAGAGACAATTCTGGGAAATGTGTTTCAAGTCGATGGAAGAGATTAAGGGGTTTTAATTAAAATTCAGTTTCCTTTTTGTCCACAATACTTATGTCAAAATTTGTACACCGAAAAAAAAAACTGCACGATAATTGATCTAAATTGTACTCCACATTTTGAGATTTCCACAAAGCGTTGTTAAAACCAGGAAAATTTAATGCATTGTTGTATTTTTGAAGTGCAGCTCACGAAAGTACATACTCTCATAAATAAACCAAAAGTAAAGAAGAAAATCATTGGCGCCAAATCATGACCATTTTAGACATACAGTAGTTCATTCTTACTATTTGTGTGAATCGTATGAAAATCTTCTTGTGTTTTAGTTCATATTGAACTTATGTGTACGGTCATTGAACTGTATACCCACGTTTAGTTCATAAAATGTTTGAAACATACTTAAAAAAAAGTAATGGCGATTTCGATTGGAAAAAAGGTGCAACATTCTCCTTTTTACCTCACAATATTATAAATTAACAATAACTTTAGAATTACACTATCATTTGGGCGAAATGTCAATTAGGGAAAAAGTAGTGTATCACCAAGGCAACATATTTTTTGCGAATCGAAAACGCCCTAAGATTTCATTAAGCTGTGGAATATTTCGATAAAAAAATAATAATAATAAAATTTAACTACTAGCAAATAATGTTTTCCAATAAAAATAAGTTAAATTTAGCTTTAGTTTAATTATTTTTTAACGGATTTTTTTCTGTATATGTATACTACCATACAGCCAATTCCCCACGACTTTTATTTCTAATACATCAGCCTAAAAACGTCTCAGTGATAAGGTAATTTTAAACGATATTATGTTCCAGATCTCCTGTGTGTGTATGTTACATTGAAAAAAATGTGAACCCGCCACGAAAGAAATTTTAATTAGTTTTAGAAAAAACAGATTATGTGTAGAAAATTTTAACTAAACTGTATCAGAAACGCAGATATCACGCCGATTTCGCAAAACTAAGTAAATAATTTTCGTTGTTGTTTTTGATTTCAGCTTGAAACCATGCATTGACTAAACTACAAGTGTTTCGGAATGACCACATTCCTCATCAGCATCCTCTACTTGCAGCAAAACTATCAACCAATTATCAGAATAAATTCAGGCAGTTCACTAAACCCAAAGTGAGCCACACTTGAACCTTCCGAAAAAAGGTTTAAACGATAGCCGGCTTATGCCGAAATAAATTCGTACAAACATATCTCTTTTCCTTTGCCACCGTCAAATCATCGATTTGAGTGCAGTTGGCTGGTTAAGCTACACGTTTCCTCTGTTGGTTAAGCTACACTTGTAGTTTAGTCAATGCATGGTTTCAAGCTGAAATCAAAAACAACAACAATGATTAAAAGAAAAAAAAAACAACAAAACAAAACGAGTGAATAATTTTCGATAAATTTAAGAAAATTTAATAGACTTTTAATTCATTTTTTCGCTTGTTACAGAAAGTTTCGAAGTTTGAAGAAAAAAAATGGAGTTAAAAATTGCAAAAATGTCTATAGTACCATACGAAGTTCATGATTGGCTCATTATTTGTAAAATTTACAAATTTTAAGAAATTCTGAACTATTTTGTGGAAGACCCGAATTTAGTTAATCTTTATGCTTCATTTGTGTATAAGTTTTTCCTCTATTTTAGTATGCAAAAAGATATTAACGTCATGGAAACTTTTTTAAAAGGTAATAATTCCATGAACTAAAATAGAATTAAATCGGCTTCAGTGTAATTTATGGTTCACTTTTTTTCAGTGTATGTCCTATATAATCCTGAATTGATGTCTAGGGCCTAGACACAATATTCCCAATACCATTTGGCCTTAAATCGATATATGACAACTTTTGTCCCTAACTAATATAGCTTCATGGA
Source organism: Haematobia irritans (assembly GCF_050003625.1). Classification (NCBI taxonomy): domain Eukaryota; kingdom Metazoa; phylum Arthropoda; class Insecta; order Diptera; family Muscidae; genus Haematobia; species Haematobia irritans. The sequence continues at coordinate 172,751,225 of NC_134401.1, read as the reverse complement.
GACAACTTTAAACAAAGAGGAACTTTGTTGATCCAAAATTCATTTCAATTTTGTTGATAGTTACTTTAAAAATTTTACGAAATTATTTTATGATTCCTCAGTTATCCTTCAAAGTGTTCGTTATCTTATTAATGTGCCTTGTTTTCAGATATCGGGCTTGGGAATATTAATTGCTGGAGCCATTGTACTAGCAGATGTCAATCAATTTAGCCACTTCATTGAGGGGAAGGTATCGGCACCACCAATTGTCTTAATAATCACTGGTCTGATTATATTTCTCATTGCTTCGTTGGGATGCTTTGGAGCTATCAAGGAATCGCCTACTTTACTTTTGGCAGTAAGTTATGCAAATTATTCCATAGCATTTGTTTAGGGCTAACAAAAATTATTCCCCAGTATGCTCTACTCTTGGCGGTCATCTTTATCATTGAATTGGCTGTAGGCATTGCGGCTTGTGTCTTCAAGAGTGATTTGGAAATGGCCATCAAAAACTCTCTACAAGATTCCATAAAACGTTCGAACAAAGAAGATGTTATGGCCTGGGATAATATACAACGAAAATTGATGTGCTGTGGAGTCGATTATCCTTCCGATTGGCGCACTATGAGTGCCAATAAAACCCTGCCGCCCAGTTGTTGTCGTCCCCAATACATCGAGGAAAGCGTGGGTCACTGTACCGAATCGCCGGCTTTGGGAAAAGACAAATACTATCAGGTATGTCCATTGTTTTGGGAATTTCCAAATATTGGGAACAAGTTTTATTGTTGGTGATAATTATAATCCACTACACTACATCCCATTCACATTCACCTTTCACATTGTCTAATTATAGGAGGGTTGTGTGGGCAAATTGAAGCAACGCATTGACAAAAACGCCGTGATATTGATTGGAGTGGGCATTGGTATAGCATTCATACAAATTCTTGGCATTGTATTAGCATGTTATTTAGCTTCCACCATACGACATGAGCGCCATAAATAAGTGTGATTACCCATTTCTGATTAAGATTGCTGCGTCATCGTCTAAGATTAGAATGGAACAAACAACAACAACAACGGCAGTAAACATGGAAACCAGTTCAATTCCTTTGAAAATACTCCCTAAACCTCTCACCACCATCTTTAGTAATGACCCAAACTCCATATGCATCAATCACCCTGCATTTAATCCGGCTAATGGCTGACGCTAATATGTTGTCGGCCCAATTGTCCTTTTTGGAAAGGTTTCTCTTTATTGATTGTAATGCCCATAGATTGAACATTGATTTAATATTAAATTGAAAAGAAAATTTCATTATTCCAACCTGTACGTGTGTGATTGAAGAAATGAGGTCAAAGGACTTTTTTAATTGTTTTTAATATTTAATCACGCATATTCAAATATACCCATCAATGTATGTCATTGTAGGTTTGTCCAGGGTTTCAAACGCAACAATTTCAAATACAACTTTATTAATTTTTAATTATATACATAAATAATTTCAAAATGTGTAGTCATATCTATTGGTTTTGTTATTTCTTCTATTCAAGTTGATATACATAATTTGAAAAATCTCATTAGCTTTAGTTATTCATAGAATGTATTCTAAAAATACTGAAAAATAAATGGGTTTAATATTTTCCAAATACGCTTATTTTATTTTATTTTATTTATATCGGAAATATTGGAACTTCATATGAGCCTGAAGCGCATATGTAGTTAACTTGACGATGATTCTTCGGCATTGTTTATATGAAGTACAATTACCATCAAATTATTGGCCGATAAAACGGTTTTCATATGTGATTTGAACACCACATCCATCACTGCACCATCGATTATTATATATGTACCAATAATACAGTTGAATTTTCGTCAGCACTCCTATACAGGGATTATGGAATAGTCGATAACAACGAACAAAAGATTCGGTAGCATAAATAGGAATGAACATCTCTTTAGAGCGTCGAAATTTTCGCTAACCAAATGGAAGTTATGTATGCTAATGAAAATTATGTGAGGCATAATGCCTCATTAGTTTTGGATCCATTTTTATGATACATCATGAATTTGTTGCAACCAAAAAAAACTATGAATCTTTTATAAGCAGCAAAAAAATCTGTGGCATGCCATTTTAGCCGTTTTGGCATCGATAACATCGTCATACCGAAAATTTCGTTAGGCTTACATCTAGCGAATTATTTGCTATCCATAAAGCCCGGTATGCAACTCTAACGGAAATTTCGTTTGCGTGCCAATAACACACTTTGAGTAAAATCGGAGTAAAACTATGACCTCTATTGCCATACGAGTGTATATCGAACGAAATGATCTATTGTAATCGTTATGCAAAATTTAAAGCAAATCAAAGTAAAACACTGGATTCTGGGGCCATATAAGAGCATATCGAGGGAATAGTGTCTATGGGAGTTATATTTAAATCTGAGCCGATTTCTTCCAATAGTGTGCCAATTTGAAGCCCATTGGATTAAAACTGCAACCTATACATTGATCACAAAAATGTGTTTATAGAGAGACTGACATGACTAGATCGACTCGTGAGCTGGCCCTGAGCAATTATTACCCTTCTATTTCGTCTCCTTTTGGGCGGAGTGGTGCAGGGTGTAAGAACGCACAGTATTGCCATGTATTTCTTATAGGAGCAATAAGCAAACAATCGATAAAAACGGCCCTTTATATCGCTAGTAAAATTAGTCAAACTCATTTATTGGCATACAACAGGAATTGTTGATGGAGTTCCATCACGAGCTTACGAAGCACACAACGAAAATTCCTTATCGAAACGAAAGAAGTTTTTCTCAATGTTTCCTATGTGAGAAGATGTAAACTATCGATAACAACGTAGCGACAAAAAAATTTTGCCAGCAAACATACATAAGACCGGTGTGAAGCTTGTAAGATTGCATTTTGTTTTGTTTTTTAATAGCGGTGCATACCAATATAAGCCCCTCTAACGCAGTTTACATGCGATATGCACCTCTAAGGAATTTTCCGCTACCCTTAAGAAATACATTGTTATTTTTGATACCGAAAATTTCGTGAGACGTTGCTATCGATTATTTATATTTTGCTCCTACAGAGCTGCAACCTGCTTAATGAAGCAAAATGGGAGCAACTCTAGTTTAGGTATACCTCGTGAAAATTTAGCTATACCTCGATAGAGAATTAAATTTGACATCGAAATAAACACTAACCGATTGGCGGTCGTAACCGGTTAACAGGTTATTCGAGCCTAAAGTGTAAGCAAATAATCGTTAATAAAAACGGTTTTAGTGAACCGATTACTTTGAAATCCACATCACCAAAAAGCTAAAGATAAGACCTTTCAAATGACGATTCCAGTTATCAGCTCAGTTTTTAAGGCCGGTACTATGTTCATTCTTGCGAAAAATTTTTATGGAAACCATTATTTCGTACATAGAAAGCGGCGTTTTTTTAGGTAGCTTGGAGCGCGATTTTACAGGGAGCGATATTGGATTAAGTTGGCGGTTGTTGCTTGTTTTTACAAAATAAGATTTTATTTTTCCTTGGGCAATTGATCTGCTATTCCTTTGATCCTTTGTATAGTTTCGGAACAAAAATATGGTCCGTGTTTGATTTATAAACCCGCACAAATAGTTTTTAATAAATAAATTATTTCTTAATTCACATTGCAAATGGCGCCGTGCTATAAACGTCAGTTTTTCAACACGAAAAAACAAAGTATCACAAATGGAAAAAATTTCGCAAATTTTTCGCATTTTTTGGTTTTGTATGGAGTTTCAACGCGAAAACCGAACAGAGTACCGGCTTTTAATCCAAAAACGCTCGATGTAAAGGTACAAAATAACTAATTGCATTGTGTAGCTAAAACTTCTACCTATCCGTTAAAGTCATATTCAAGCCGATATCTCTGTTAGAACCGGAGATATTTGCTGGTGAATTTAATTGTAGCCGTAAAATTAGAATTTTGCAAACAAAAATTTATATTCAATTTTATTTCAAAGTTGTATTCGGGGTAGAATGAAAAAAGACCCGGTTTAAAACCGGTTATGGTTTGAATGAACTGATTGTTCCTAAAGCCACATTACTAAGCAAAAATGGGGAAGTACACGAAATATGAGAAGTGCTGTTATAACATCGGCTGTGACGTTAAATGCAACCATGCGCTTCAAAAATTAATTGTTTGCAAAAATGGAAATTACGCGGGTCACACAATTGTACCAAATTGTTGGAATTGAAATAAAAGGCAAAATTCCAAATTCTGCCGTTTTAGAATTGATAAAATGGGGATTAATTCCTGCCGAAGGTGCCCTGAAATGTAGTAATGGCCATGGTTTGCGTTTGGCAAAATGTGAGACAAGTATAGATGGATGGGTATGGAGGTAAGCGAACTTTTGTTTTTAGTAACTAATTTGAGAATCATTTTAGATGCACGGAAAGATTTGTCAAGAACAAAAAGAAAACGGAGAAATGCAATTTCTACCAATCTATAAGAAAGGGGACGTTTTTCGACAAATCGCATTTTTCCATATACCAAATTCTTGATTTTTCCTTCATGTGGTGTCAAAATGCACCCATACAATACATAATGGAGGAAACCGAGATAAATGGAGCTCAAACTGGGACGGACTGGAACAACTTTTGTAGAGAAGTTGTTGTCTACAGTTCGTTCCAGTTTAGTGTCCAAATTGGAGGACCCGGTGTATTTGTGGAAATCGACGAGTCCAAAGTTGGTAAAAGAAAATTCTGGAGGGGTAGAGCGGGGGAGTAATAAATGTTTTATAGTTCCCGTTGAGAACCGCAGCCGAGAGACTCTCTTAACTTTAATAAAAAAATATATTCGCCCTAGAAGCATAATTGTTTCCGATTGCCGGAAGGTGAGTTATATTTTATGGGATTGAGCTGTAAAGTAATAATGGTTTACTTTCAGGCCTACGATACTTTATCGCAAGAGGGGTACACTCACTATAAAGTGAACCACAGCGAGAATTTTGTAGACCCAGAAACCAAACAGCATACAAACACAATCGAAGGACTGTGGCGCCATGTAAAATCTTCGCTGCCTCTATTTAGCAGAAGAAAATTGTTTTTCAACGGCTATTTACAAATATTTATATTTGTAAGATGGTGTAAGGCGGAAGGGAAAAACATATTTGTGCAATTTGCGAAATATGCGGGATTGTTGTACGATGCTGGGGATGCGCAAAAAATTTTTATTTTTCTTTTTAAACCGGATATGGATAGTATCTGGTCAATATGTCTAACTAAAGGAATAAGTGTGTGCGATTTCTTGAAAAAAAATATTTTTCTTTTTAAACCGGATATGGATATATAATAGTTAATATCACGATTATAGTAGAGCTTGACTTTGACCTTGACGGATAGGTAGAAGTGTTAGCTACGTTTATATCGAGTAGTTTTGAGATATATCCTTATTTGCAAAAAACCGGTTCCGAAAAAAACAAGTTTTTACCTGTACAGCTGGAACGGATGTAGCTGATATAACGGTTCATACATTTTAAAGGTCTCTTAAAAACCTTTCTAGTGATGCACTTTTCATATTAATAATTATTTTTAACTTACACTTTAGAACCGAACAACCGGTTATCCGGTTACGATCGCCAAGAAAAAAAGTGGTTGTTGTAATCTACTCTTAGAGTAGTACTATCTATGAAGTTTTGAAAAAATTCTGAGAGGTATAGCTAAACTAGAGTTTAGCCGCAAAATGTAAACAATCGATAATAACGCTTCACGGAATTTTCGTTAGGAACCATAGTAATATATTTTTTATGGGTATCTGAAATTTCCACTCGAGATACATACCGGTCTTTACACAATAAATTTTATATATATGGGCAACACTGTAAAAGCTCTATTGTTTAAAACGATTGCACAAAAGCGTTAATATAGTAATCGATTCTATTATCGAAGGTAAAAAATATCGAATGCCTCTCCCCATCACTAATGTAAAATAAATATTATAAAACCAACATGTCTCGCCTTCTACGAACATTTTCTACAAATTCTATTAAATTATCAATAAATAAAAATGCTATCGGCGGTCGCAGATTAGTGGAAGGCGTTGCGGTTGCTCCTAATGGTAAAACTATAGTGGCATGGCATCCTGATCCCTCATACCCGTACGAATTCAGTAAACCCTTGCCCACTGCAACAGAGAGCCAGTCCACATCTTTGATGAAGGAAGAATCATTACGTACAGCTATGAGTGCATTTAAAGATAAACGTCCTGAAGTGGCTCGTGAAGAACTGATGCGTTTAACACATACAACAAAACACAGATGGTTCCCACGCTCCAGGGACAAGAGAGCAAAGGATACTGCAATGGACAGACCCTACTTGTAATATCGCACTTTTTTATTTATAAATCAATAAAAGATGAAATTGTTAAAGTTTAATTCCTTGTAAAATTGTGTAGCTAAACATGAATAGCAACATATATTTTGTTTGAACTGGGTCTTGCAAGGACAAGATAGAAAAAGGAGGATCAGATTTTCACCTGACTCACGAATCAAACGGTATTGGTATTATTTTGGCGAGTATTTCTATTGAGTAGAACAAGAATTTTCTATTATTAAACTTTAAACACATGTTAAAGCAGGGTTAGAAGAGTTTTCAAGAAAGAGATGTTTTTTCGAATCGCACGGTATTTCTGTAGCAACCACTTTCTGTGGGCCTTTTTTTCTTTTTGCAAGTAAACACTACGCCATTACTAGAACTGGAACGATGCAAACTTTAACGACGTAATGGAACTATTAAAATCCTCTACACAAATTGTGAAATCACGAATTCTATCGACAATCATGTTGATAAGGACCAATTACGGTGAATGGATTGTGGTATAGAGAACCCTTTCGTTACTTCTACTCATTTTAAATATATTATTGTTTAATTTTATAGCTCCGTTAGGACAGACGACATAGTACTTTTTAAAAGTTCGTTATCTAACGGAGCACTGACGGAGCTTCATGAAAATGGGGTTTAATGAATAACAAAATTATTTTTTCAACACTATAAAAATTATTTTTCAGCATCATGTCATATATTTTGCCTTAAAATGGGCTTCAAACTGATTTTTCCAAAGGACATAGAAAACCCGAAAAGGTCCTAAAAGTGCGGTCGTGGAGGCTTCTTTATTATGAAAGTAATATCAATTACTTTTCTTTTACATTCGATTTTAATGATATATTTTAATACTGATATTTATCAAAATCTTACGTATGAAGCAACGATATTCTGAGAATCTTACAACATGGTTAAAAGGTGAGGTGAAAGTCAACTTAACAACATAAATTTTTATGCATTTTTCAACGCTTTCGACGATCGTTGTAATGGTAAGTACAAGTGTGTGTGTGATACTTTGAGCCTGAAATCAAACATTAAAATGTTGGCAGGGTATATAAGCAAATACTTATGTATCCTCGGCTGTTCGGCTATTTTTTAACCGGTACACACTGATTTTACTCTCCAAAATTGTATGACGGCATTTATTTTTCAATCAGATCATGTCATATTTCCAAATTCATAGATTCAAAACAATAATTATAGAAAAAACCTGGTTAACAGCATTGACATCGAAATTAGTTTCCACCTGAACATCAAAAACAGACCGAAATCGAAATTTACGAATGAGTATTCGGTTGGGCTCTTTAACGTATTCGGTTGGGCTGTTTAACGTATTTGTTTTGTTTGCTTAACGCATTCTGTTGAACTGTTTAACGTATTCGGTTGGCCAGTTTTAACGTGGCCATATTCTTCGCTCGTAGTATTTGTACAGTATTTGTTTTGCAAAACAAACATACGACGTCGTAATTTAAGTGAACCCCTTACAAATCGTCACCTGTTATTTTTTCAGATGTCAAAACATATGGCAATACCAGTTCATAATTTTCAGTGTTCTCTTTTCGACATTGCAAAAATAATTTGAAGTGATTTTATTGTGATTAAATCGAATATAGTGTGAAATCTCTCATTGAAAACAATAAAAAAAGCCAAAAAGGAATAGAAATAGAAAAAAATTTAGATGGAAAACACATAGAAGGTCCATGCGAAAAACAATAGGACTTTCTTGATAGACAAATGACGACGTTCAACAACAACGACTACAAAGGGATAAGATATTCGTCATCAAATGTTTACATACAAATTTGAGTTTGGAAAGAATACACAGAGACACGGTAGTGTGTAGTGTTATTTGATGTCGACAAATAGAAAAGAAGTTGAAGGACAAGTGAGTAGAAGAAACACTGTAATGTGAAACTGATATTGTTCGTATCATAGATATCATCGCGATGAGTTTTCCAAATTCTTCCCAAACATTTGTCAAGAGTTCTCATAATCAATTATGCATTAAGCCATTGAAATATGTTTCGATAAAATTTGTCGTGTAATTCCATTTTACCCACCACTACACCACTATTGCTGGTATATGCGACGGCATTAAATACAAGAATAATAAAAATTGTAATTTCTACACTACACAAATATTGTGTGATTGTCGAATATCTAAATTCAAAGAGACAAAAATCTACCAACCATATGTATTTATGTAAGTACGTATTCGGTGACGACGGCCACGACAGAACGTACGTAATTTTAAAATTGATATAAATAATTGCATTTATTTTTGCTCTTTGTTCTACCCCCCTACGGCCTCTCTTTGGATATTGTGGCATTTACTTGTTCCAGTTTAGTTGGTGATTCTTAAATTATTTTTTTTCTCTTGATTGTAGACGTACCAACCAACACAGGCAGCACCACCAAGTTTCCGAATAAGCGATAAGATTTTCAACCTCAACGACAGTCGTGGTGGTCATCATGGAGTCGGCAGATGTTTTAATGGAAGAAAAGAAGCTGATGACCGAGGCAAAGTATCGTAACTACATGTCAAACATTGATAAGGCATTAAGGAACTTTGAATATTCGAGTGAATGGGCCGACTTAATATCTGCATTGGGTAAACTCAGCAAGGTAGGAATAGATGATAGTCAATGATTCACATGCTTTGTTCTTGTTGTTATTGTTATCAGTAACGGAAAATATGTATCTCTGCTTTGCTGCTTCATTGCTAACTTCCCTTTCCTGTTTTCAGGCTATCTCAAGTAATACACAATATCAAATCATACCAAGACGCATTAAGATTTCAAAACGGTTGGCCCAATGTATGCATCCAGCTTTACCATCAGGTGTCCATTTGAAAGCTTTGGAGACATATGGAGTTATATTCGGGAAAACTGGACCAGAAAGATTGGCCACAGAGCTTTTCATTTACAGGTAAAATGGAATTAGCAAAAGTCTTCAATCTATAATTGCATCGTATGTCTTACAGCTCTGGCCTTTTTCCATTGCTGGGCTATGCAGCTATGAACGTGCGACCAGCCTTATTGGGTATATATGAAACCTACTTTGTACCATTGGGTGAAAAGTTGCGACCAGCATTAAGCGGCTTTCTCAGTGGCGTACTGCCAGGTTACGAGTGCGGCTTGGACCATTTTGAACGGACGAGCTCCTTGCTGACCCAAGTATGCCAAGCCGTCAATCCTACTCATTTCTATACCGTCCTATGGGAGTGTGTTGCTACAAATGCTCCTGTACGTCTACCTGCAATTACCTACTTGCTGGAGCATTTTAACAAACGCATGAGTATGCAAGAGCAAATTTATGTAATGGGCCATAACCGAGACATAATGATGTCTGGCTTGTGTGCTTGTTTGAATGACAATGTGATTTTAGTCCAAAGAAATACTCTAGAATTTTTACTGTTGGGCTTTCCAATGCACACCAAATTACTCTCGGATTCCGAATTAGCCAAACTAGTGACAAATGGTTTGAATACCATACTAAGGAGGGATATGTCATTGAATAGACGTTTGTATTCTTGGCTATTAGGATCGGAAGTTATGAAGAATTCACCCACCTATGAAGCAGCTTTGCCAACCACCATCGCGGCTGAAGGGGCATCCACAGAATCTCAACCAGAGTCCTACTTTGAAAAACATTCGCGACACGTTGTCATTCAGGCTATCATAACAACGCTAAAGTTCAGCCTAGAATGTTCGCCAGTCGATTTGAAACCCTATCGTATAATGGTGTCCTTGCTAGACAAAGCCGAGATAGGCAGTGCAGTATTGGATTATGTACTTTGTGACATAATACGGACTATGTCATTGTCCATTGGAAATGTGGAAGTAATTAAATCTTCAAATTTACTCTTTGCCACATTTGATCCAGCTTATATATGGAGTTTCATGACCACTATGTTTGAGAAATCATGTAAGAAGGTAAGTTGTTTTGTCCTTAAAATATTTCAGAGTGTTTGTAGAATATTCTGTATTTCAGGTTAAACAGCCCAACAACATTTCCGATAGGACTAGAAAAGCATATAATCGCTCAAATAGTATTACACCCGGTGGTGATCAACGTTTCCAATGTGTAGTTGGTTCTGGGGACCCCAGTTTGGCAGAGATTTGTTATTTAACCGAGTTTTTACTTGAAACTATTTCCCTGGAAATGTACAATGAAACTACCCGTATTTATTTGCCCAAGGTATTTCTGGCCATTACTCAAATGTTAACCGTACATCTGGAAAACTTGTCTGACGAGGAGATAGCAGCTTCACTCAAGTTATGCATGAAAATCGTTTCTCGTGTTCAGCCAATGATTACGTGAGTACTTTGCTCGAACTGCTCTATAGCCTTAAACAATGTCCTCTGTTTTAACTTTAGGAGTCCCATTAAACTTATGCCTCGTTCGCAACAAAAACCCACAACTACTGATAAAGCGGAAAATAATTCCATGAAATCGCAACCCTTAGCTAACTTGATGGGATCGAATGCTTTGGAGAAGAGTAAATCAGATTCAAAACTCGATCAGTTTGCTAACCATGAAGGTCACCCAAACTCCATGCCATTAAATTACGATGAGGATAATATACGTAGATCCAATTCCAATCAAAATATAGATCGTAGAAGTCCCACGAAAAAGAAAAAGGCAAAATCATTTTCCAAGTTATCCGAATTGGACAAAGAGGTAACAATGATAATAGATTAGATTAATTTGCTAAGAACTATAGTCAACATTTTCATTGTAGATATGTCCCGACACTGGCCAATTAATAGATCCTCGGCAATCATCCTCGGATTTGGACACACCAACTAGCATCAAGAAGATCAAAGCTAAGGGAAAACAAACACACAACCGTTTACGAATGAGCCCCAAAAAGTCTAGACCTCAAGAACTTGTTTTACCCGAGAATAAACAAGCTACAAGTACAGACTTTACACATTCCAATGCTGAGAGTCGGTTGGATACTCCTGTGACAGACTACCAGGATGAAGAACCTAAAAGTGCTCCCTTGGAGCAGTTGTCTAAACAAAATGAAGGATTTATATTCAACTATCAAAATCTGTCTAAAGATGATAGAGATTCACAGTCAACAAATGATAATTACACAGCCACAGCATCCATTCTGGAGAAATGCATCAAACAATATGAAGTATTCTTCGAAGTTTATCTGTGTCACAAAGTCCTTTGTTTAAAACAACCATGTGACAACAACATCAAATGCTCAATTAAAGTGCAAGTGGAGAAACAAGATACACTAACCGATACGAGTAGAATACCTAATGTGGAGAATATATTTAAACACGAAAATGTATACGAAGATATGAATCCATACCGTCTGTTGGACATAGACAATCTTTTTGAAACTCTAAAAGTTCATATCGTAAATCGATCGAAACAATTAAATTCTCTTCTCAATCGATCCCTATTGATCGATGGCCAATCGGAATACACGGATGAGGGAAGTGAGGGTGAAGAGAATACATATGTTTTGGATGATACAACCAAAAAACGTTTGCAATCACTTTTGGATTTACATCTAACACCATCGCTAAGACAAGCTATAAAATTATCCGTCAACCTGTTGGTTGAAATGTCCACATTCCCAAACTGCAATAAACACATAACGCTGGAAAAAGCCGGTAAGTTTTGAGGAGCATACAATATTTATCACAAAATGCAAAATTGCATGAAACAAAGAGGGAAAAATAATTCCATGGGTGAAATGGATGAATCATCAAATCAAATGCAAGGGAAATCATAGAAATCCATTATAGACGGTGTTATTTATTAGTATCTCGCGTTGTAAAATTCCGATTACATTTATGGTATTTAATGTAAGCTTTCTTTCCAATGACCAAGAACTGTATATTGAAAAAAAAAAAAAAAACAGTTTTAAACCATGGACCAAGATTCCATAAGTGAATCAAAACGAAATCGAATTGAATCTGAAACAATTGGCTACTTAAGACAGCCTCCTTTTCGAAGAAAAACTTTGCTAGTGTCCATTTCAAACAAAGCTGATTCAGCCAATCACAAAACTATAGCAGTTATAGTATACAATGTTATCCTGCTAGATGGCCTTATCTAGCGGAGAAAGATAAACAACGCCTCCTATTGGAAAATGACGAATTTCTTTTGCAACACCTAATATATTTTTAACAAATATTAAAAATATTTATTTATATAATATGGTGTTCTACAAGCAATATGACTTATTGGTCAGGAAGCTAAATGGGATGAAAAAAAGAAAAATATTTGATTTATTTTTTTAACTAATTTTTTGTTTTTTTTTTTTCAGAGAAAGAATTACCAAGTTGGTTGAAAGTTCTATGTGTTATTGCATGCTATACCCAAAATGACAAAGAATTGCAGCTTTCGGCTATCACAACTTTGTTTGATCTCATAAGGTGGGAATAAGGAAAATTATAAACCAAAAATGTGATTTTCAAAATTTTCTTTGCTTTCAGCTTGCTAAAATCTCAAATTGAACACACCACCAGTCCAGGAGTGACGTATGTCGTTATGCTTCCTCTACTCAAATTCGGTCATGTTCACTATATAGAAAGACGCACCAGAGTTTTTCAATTGTTAACTTCAAATTTATGGGACTATCTGGGAGAAATAAATGTGGACAACACACAAATATGTGCTTTACTCTATCAATTACACAACTGCCTCGAAAGTGGCCTTGTGGAGCGTATCATAGACAATCGCATGTATGCCAAGGCAATGCAACAACATTTTACAGCCGCATATGATTCTGCTGAAAATAGTAGGGTTTTGTTGAGAAAGCCTCCGGCCAAAACTGAAATCGATACTGCCTGGGGTGCTTATAACGTTGACCGGGCCACAGACATTCACATGATGTGTGTTACACCTACGACAATGGTACAACGTGCTGCCATTGAGCAATTGAGCGAAAGTGAATCCATAAGCTTTAGAAAGTACGAATTACTTTGGCATTTGGGACGAGACAAACAACAAACACGTGGCTTTGAAAAGCTACAATTCAAAGTGTTGGACACATTGGCATTGCCACCCTATATGTCCGTTAGGACATGTGTAACGAAGTGGCTGCAGTCCGCCTTGCTAAGAGGAGACTTGTCACGTCTTATTAAACCCTTGTATAAAATTCTCTTGTCATCAACCACTAAAAGAGTGGGTATCGTTCATTTACATCTTCTTCGTAAGGGTTCAGATGATGCATCGGCCACGAAAGACCATACAGGCAATCGCTCGAATAATTCGCGGGAAGTAGAGAGTTCGGTAGAAGCAGATGTTTATGCTGTCAGCTCTGAATATGGCAATATTCGTTATATCACCGATTCCACCAGCCATAATAAAAAGCGTAGCCCCATACGATCGATACAGAAGAAAATATTCGGTGTTGCTTTAAGCAGCAAAAACAAAACTTCCAATTTTGTCAGTGATCAGACGCCCAATTCCACATCTCCCAATGTGGGTGCTATAGATGTTGCAACATCGTCTACTACAATCATGGGATTAATTGTGAATCCTTTAGATAATTCGCTCGATTTTGACGATGACCAAGAACCGGAAGAGTTAAAGAATAACAAAAAGGTAAGTTTATTGGATACGTGTCGTATGAACGCTTTCTCCTCTTTGTATCAATAATTTAAACGGGGATCAAGGTGGACTATATGGGATAATGTAGTTTGGTTAGGGTCTTTAAGTATTGTCCGATAAGCTTAATTTGAAATCTCCTACTGGTGCACTTCAAAACTGCCATATCAAATTGCAACGCTCAAGACAATATGATCTTGGGACTGCAAATGGAAGTAAAAATCTTTTTATGTTATTTGGTTAATTTTGAAAATGGTCCCATATTTGGATACATTAAAAATAATGATAAACTTGTTATGTCATAGAGGCATTAACTTGTAGGAGAATTTCAAGAAGTACCCAGATAACTTTACAAACAATTTCAATCGTCCCATTTGAAACTTTATCAGCCATACTCTACTTGTAAAGTCTTGGCACATTAGTTTTCACAAATATCCTTTTTTTAATAGATAACTACAACAGATGATTTCGATCCTGATGATTTGGATGAGGAAGATGAAAATGATGATCCATTGTATGAACAGGATTATACGGATGATTCAGATAGCAGTATGTATGACTCGGAATCGGAACAGCGAGAAACCAGTGCGGAAAAAGACGATTCTATAACTGCACCTAACAGTGAGTACGAAACTAAAACTCGTCTCAAACGTTATGTGGGCCCCATTGAGAGTGTAACTGATCTTTTGTCACAACATGAACGCACGAAAAATCGTAAAACCTATCATTTAACACGCGAAAAAACTCCTGGAGAAACTAGCCTCACATCAACGACAACCGAAGAACAGGGTCCTTTGTCTCTGGAACTAGAACATGACGATGAGGAAGAAGTTCATCCGGCGGATGAATATTTCGATACAAAATCTGAAGAACGTCAAGTAGAGTCCTTCGTAGAAGATCTAATAGATCAAGTGAAAGATACGTCCATATCTTCGAAACGAAAGAAATCATCAAAATCTCATTTGAAAAAATTGAGATCGAAGAAATCCTCGCAATTGTCGGGCCAAGAGAAATTGGATAAAAAACGTATGAGCTGTATCTCAAAAATATCCACTGATAGTAATACCAGTTTTACAACAGGCGAAATCGCTAGAGAGAATGAAGATGAAGAAGATAATTCCAGTAAATTCATAAACATTGAAGAGAAGCGCAAAACTTTAAATCTGGAAACATCGAAATCTCTTAACAAGGAATGGGAGCTAACACCAGAGACATTGGAAAAAAGTAAACAAAATTTAGAAATCCTAAGACAATCGGCTTCGTCTCAACTGCTGAAGCATGATGTGACCAGCAAACGATCTTCAACTAAAAGTTCGCTGTCCTATGAGGGATCAAAACGATTGCAAGGCGAGAAACTGTTGCCTTTATTCCAAAGTCATTTGCTAATTTATATGAATGTTTACGATACGAAACAAACATTGTATGCCTTCCATACGCTACGCAATATCATCTCTTGTGACACACGAACCTTTCTTTGTCTCTCGATAACCACCCACTTATCGAGCGGCTCCCTAAAACAACTTCTGACTAGACATCGTAAATGTATAGCTGGCAAAGGTTTCATGGGTAGTATAACCAATTCGGAATTCGCTCAAAGCTATCGCGGAGCACATCTGGAAGTTCTATTGCTATTGTGTCTATTCTATGCTCGAGGACTGTTTCATGTTGAGTCTCTTGATTCGACCAGTGAGCCACCAACCAATGCTGATATTTTGGGCAACTGCCGTGTGCAATTGGAAAGTGTAGAACTCTTGACACTGATTTGCACCGAACTTATAGAAATTGTTAAGGGAATGGGAAGAGGTTTAGCCTGCTATTTGGCCGATTTGATGGCCCGCTGTAAGTTGCAAAAAGTTATACTACATTGCTTGAACTCATCGGTGAATACATATGGACATTTCTACCACGGTTCTACGTTGGCCGAACAAATTATAAATTTTAATAATCCCCACGATGACAATTTGCATGCCGAAGCCTTACAGATCCAATTGCTTCGTCTACTGATGGTTGTCATTAAATTGGAGTACGAAGTGATTTTGCTTAAAAACGACGCAAACATGTCGAATGAGCCATCGGCCGATTCTGGCAGCATTTCGCCCACACGCCTATCATCGACAGAATCTCAATTGACATCAGTGAAGTATTTGCCCAATTGTGTTATCAGCCAACAGCCTATGTTCTTGTCGGCAATATTAAGTGCTTTGCAAGATGAACGTCTGCAGTCATTGCATCACAATTGGACTGATCTGGTGACATCATCGCTGAACTGTTTTAAGTTTGGATCACTCACGAACATAGTCATTAGCGTAGTTCATCAACTCTGCAATAATATCGACCAATTGACCAAACTTAAGTTAAACGAGCAAAACGGTTTGCCTCCTGACTATGTTATCTCCCAACTGGAAGCCATTACCGTTTTGTGCCACTATTGTCTGTTGGACAATACTCAACAGACTACTCTGTCGCACTTGTTTAACCAAGCGTATCCCCAAACTAGCTCGATTGCATCCCAAAACTCCAACACTGGCCAACTATTCAATAGCATTGTCCATTCCCTATTGCCCGGAGGGCCATCGTCGGGGAGTTCAACAATGAATCAGACAGATTCACAAGCTGGCAAAAATTCTCAACTGCTCGCAGCGAGAAATGCAGTTTTGTCACATTTGCCACGCATCGTATCCAGTGTTGCTGCCGTCTGGGACAGTGAATTGGGACAAATAAGGCAAATTAAACAGCAATTAATGGAATTCCTTTCTCCAATATCTTTGCATCATGGTGGCAACTTTTTGGCTGCCATAGCAGTCACGTGGCAAGAAAGAGGAGAGTATCACCGGAAGAAAACCGCCAATGAATACAAAGATCTATCGGTAGCTCAGCAATACCAGAGGAACTCTATGCCTCAAGCCTGTAATGAACAATTAAGTTTGGTATCACTGGTCTCTAGCATTAGAGTAATGCCCATGGACTCGTTTGTACAAACACTACATCAAGTGGTCAAATCTCCACCGCCGATTCATCGACCTCCAACCAATTTGAAAATAGAAGTAAGTGCCTTAGAGTTGTTCTACTTCTATATGAAATCGGCTCCGGCTCCCCAGTTGGGAGACTCGTGGACATCTCTCTTGGCTTTGCTGAGGGACGCGTTGTCTTTGACACCACCAGCTCAATTTACATTGTTGATGCTGTTAAATGAGTTTGTCCAGAGATGTCCACAAATGCCATTCCAAGATAAGAAGGATATCCGTGATTTACATGATGTCACCTCACGTCTGGTAGACTCTCTGTCGAATGTTGCTGGTTCCTGTTTGGAACAAACCACTTGGTTACGCCGTAATCTAGCTGTCAAAGAAGATATCACCCCAATGGTGAAAGATGGCGATACGACTTCAACTTCTAATTCGGGAGGAACCGCAGTCCTGCAAAAATATGCTGTTCAAGCGCAAAGTGTACTCGCAGCCATTCTAGCCAATCTTCTGGATGTAGCCTATGGCTCTCAAGAAAAGGACAAAGTTGTTTCAATCATAACCACCCTGCTTTACAACATAACACCATACCTTAAGAATCATACTACACGTAATATTCCATCATTCTATGCCTGCTCAAGTTTATTGGCCTCCTTGAGTGGCTATCAATATACACGAAAAGCCTGGCGCAAAGATATGATGGACTTGCTACTGGATACCTCGTTCTTTCAAATGGACATTAGTTGTTTGCCATTTTGGAAACAAATCATGGATAGTTTGATGACGTATGACAATACAACGTTCCGGGAGCTTATGAGTCGGGTCTCCTTAACTCAAACGGGCAGTTTGAACATATTCGCCTCACGTGAACAGGAATATGAGCAGCGTTCCATGTTATTAAAACGTTTAGCTTTTGTTATATTTTGTAGTGAATTTGATCAATATCACAAATACATGCCCGAAATACAAGGTAAGCTAGGGTCCCTTTCACCCCTGAGACAATTACTAACAAAGCTATCGTTATTTCATCCACTCTTAGAACAACTTGCCAATAGCTTACGCTTATTGTCGAATGTTCCTTCGGTGCAAGCTGCCGTATTTTTGTGTTTCCGAGTTTTATTACTTCGAATGTCTCCAGATCATGTGACATCGCTGTGGCCAATTATTATAGCTGAGATGGTGCAAGTTTTCTTGGCAATGGAACAGGAACTCAAAACTGAGGGGGATGATTTGAGGTAAGTTTTTTTTTTTGCTAAACATTGGTGATGATATCGAACTTGCATTGGGCATCTGATATTTCTAGTCAACATATACGCATGGTTACTGGTATGGATACATCGTGGTCATCTTCAAGTGGTAACAATGGCATTACATCACAAACACAATTGTATTACTGGCGTTCAGTGCAATTGGAAGCATCCAAACTCTTGGAGATGGGTTGTGTTTTGCCAGCCACTCTGTTGCCCCATTTTCAGATGTATCGTTGGGCCTTTGTGGGCACCGAGTTTGATGTAAGCGATAAACCCACTCCCAATGGCGTAGTCAATGAAGATAACTTGGGCCAAACTTCTCTATATGTGCCTCACATAAGACGAATAGCTCGATTAATGGATATGAAATACACAGTACATTCACCAGTAAGATTTACAATTTATTGAGCGGTTTTCAGAGTTTGAAAATTTCTTTCTTTCTTAACTTTCTTCCAGACATTAAATATAAAGCGTGGCAGACATTTAATGCTTACATGCCAACAGATATCCACTTTACAAGACTTGTACGGTTACTTCTCGACACTCAGTGTCACATGTCCCAATCCCCATAATTATGCAGATATTGACCATGAGGTCAACAATTGCTTGCAGGAGATTGAGGAGATTTTGTCTAAAGACTTTTTAGAAAAGATACCCTCCAGTTCGACACCAAGGTGAAAGAAACCACAGGATATAATAGCAAATCATGAAGTAGCTGAAGTGCAGGACACTTCACTATCTTCGTTGTGGAAAGATTCAAATAGCAACAATGCTACCCCATGTAAACCTTTGGGAAATGTAAAATCGCCGTCATCATCCTTAACTCTAACGTCGCTATTGGAAAGTCGATTAAGTATAACTCCTATGAGTCGTGCAATTCTAACTTCAAAATATGAGACCAATCATCTTCCATTTTATGTTTAATATGAATAGTAAAACTACTACTTGTGGCCTAAATGTTTTTTCTCCCCTTTTATGTTATTTTAACGACAAGAGCCTAACAAAAATCCTCGTTTATTATCCTAAAACAAATCTAAAGCTTAAATATGTTAATACAATTTCAAAATAAATTTCAACAATCATCCCCAAACATACATATATATATAACACAAGTAAAGAACTGTAATTATAAATATTATTATTATTACTATTATTATTATATTATTACCGTAAAAAAATTATGTATTGCTGTGAATCTGACAAAAGAAACCCAGAACATTATATGTATGTAAATCAAATAAAATAATTTAAAAATTATAAACGGAATGTTATTCAATAATTCCTGTCTTACTCATATTTTTCTGTTGGGATACGACTTGCATATCTTCGAAAATCATGATATAGTCGTAAAAATAGTTCATAGCAAGGTCCGCCCAGCCATGTCACTCTCTCCAATGATATTGTCTATCATAAGCATAGCAATACCTCTTGGAAAAGGCTTAGCTCTTCTAGATTTTTTTACTCACCCCAGAATGTGAAAACCTATTTACGATTTTCCGTTCCAAAGAGGATATATAGCCTCTCTATATAAAAATTGTTTATAAATGCTAATGTTGTCTATACCGGCGGAGATGATTCGTGTTCTTATTGCATTTGAAGGGTGATATTGTAATCAGTTTTCGAACCAAAAAACAGCTTTTTTCCACGGTTACTTTTCGAATAGATTATAAAAGATGAAATTGTACATAAGCTATGCTGTAAAACATTTCCATACAAGTTTTGACAAAATTTGATACAAATATACTCGTCACCATATATATTTTTGCAATTTGAATTAAATTTTTTTCTGGCTGATTTTTTTTTTCTATTTTGTTAATCTCATAACACTGCGACTTCCAGAGGAGAGATTGAAGATTTTTAAAAAATCACATATAGATATATGTTTCTCTTCATTTTATAATTTTAAGGCACCACTCTTTGTTCTATTCATACTAATTGCAATGAGTTAGTTTACGTTCATATCTCCGCAGAAAGTCAAAGCTAGTTTTGGCCCATATAATGATAAGCATGTGCATGCGGCTCAAGTCTTTTTTAGTCCTGGAACAGATAGATCCTTTGTTGAATTAAAAACTATTCTCAGTATTATTATAACGATTTTTTATGCGGCCTATAACAATTTTTTTCGCTAATGAGTGTTTGAGCTCACCAATAGGGGTATGGTTTTCAATCCAAGTATAAGGAAATGAATTTATACACTCTCGACGCTATCCTTTATGAGACAGAGTGTTTTTTAGGTTATAGTGGAAGTCTGTTACTTAAGTCTCTTCGTTCATTGTGGTACCGATTCTATGTTTATCCCAAAGACAGGGGGGACCTACCTTTTTATAGCCAAGTCCGAAAAGAACAATGTAGTGGAACCGCTGATCAATGACAAAACATTCCCTTAAGTTCGAACAAAACATTATGGTGGAACCAAAACCACGGAAGCTTTCAAACGCTTAGAAATGTTACCAGCATGACTACTGAAACAAATTTTTGGAGATCGATCGAAATTAGCCCTAAATCTAGGACTTTTTGTTGTCCCAAGATAATAGAGGTATTCAATTTTAGATTTGCAAAATTATTTTGCTTACCTTTTAGACGAAAACTTTATTATTAATTTTCTTATCACAATTTCAACAGAACACTTCGTTTCAGTTTTGTTTCATTGCTATTTTCTTATTACTATTTTCTAGTCCTTTCGCATTTGAACTATAACCGAGAATTGTGTAAATAAATTTGGCAGCACTTACACTTAACGAAAATGAAATCAAAGAGAATTTAGTTATGAAGAGGTAGCCATGTTCTTTGAAATTGAGCGAACAAAAGTGAAGGTGTAATGCTACGTTAATTTTTTAAAACGGCGTTTTCACCAAGCATGTTTTGGAGGTTGAAATGTTTTCCCTTTATAAGCAGTCGAAAACGAGTAGTTTTCCCCATACAAAAAATCAAGTTCATACACACAAGTTTTCCTCCAAAACACGTATATTTTATAATGTAAACGCCCCCAATTTGGAATACGCTCTGACTGAACATATATATGTCAAACTATTGAAATAAATTTCATAGAAAATCCAAATAAACAAAGGATTTAAAGAACATAGGGATGTGAAAATAACATAAAAATGTTCCCCTTTGCGATCGTGGTATTTATTTGAAGAAACGGATTTTGGATTTAGAGTTAATGGGAATTTCGAATCTCCATGACAACCGTCAAAGTAAAACATCTCAACTCGGAACGGTGAAATGTGTTGGAAAAACGACATATATATTGGTAACAATATAAGATATGTTCGAAGACATAATCAATTCTACAGTTTGTTAACGTGAACGGCACATAAAAGGCAATGAGAACTTTTTTTATGTCTTTTTCAATGCTATTCTGCCCACAAAAAAGTTAAAAATGAAATATTTTGAAATTTCTATCATCATTGTTGAGTTCTTTTGTGATTTTTAATTCAGAGATTTATCAACCAAGCAATTATTTTTAATATTTTTGATATTTGAGGTACAAATCGAAGCAAAATTAACGACATTATTTTGACAGCGACTTCTGGTGCTTCAGTTTTGCAATGATAAAAGTGTGTCGTAAGCTCGTTACTATGTTCGGTTTTTGCATTCAAAATTATTTTGTTTTCGCGATTACATTTACATTTGAAAATATGAAAAACGTTTCGAGTACAACCTCGTAAAAAAGTACCGTGTGCGTCAATTTGGTATTGGTCTCTTACTTTTGTTTGTATCAATTTGAAGAACTTTTTGGGATTTTATATCAAATGATATCAATGGAAACCATTAGGAGTCCAATCAGCGTTGCCATCTTTTTTTATGAAAAATCTTCAACATATCGTCGAAATAAATGTATTAAATGAAATTCTGTGGTTTTCGTACAGTAAGTCCTTGACTTCTTTGTAGATATGATTCATGTTTTGATATATTAAAAAAAAAATATATACATGTGAACGACCCTTGTAGTTCTCTGCGGTGGCTTCACGTGACACGCAGTTTGTATTAGGTAATACCAATTTTCGTTGAGTTTAAGTGCTGCCAAATTTATGTACACAAGTCTCGGGATAGTTCGGTTAAAGTTCGAATGAGAAAGTGGATTGAAAAATGGCATTGAAACAAAAGTGAAAAACAGTGAACTGGTGAAAAGTGAAAAGAAATTGTATAATAAATTCATGATCATTTACTGAGAAGGTAAGTACAATAATTGGGCAAAAATCAAAATTGTTCAATCTGTTGTTGAGTATTCCACCTTGCACATGAAAGTTCTTGAATGTAATCTACCAAAATGATGGTGACATTTCCGAGTGTTAAAGCTTCCCTAAGTGGTTTCGACCAAATAACTTTTCATTATCCAAAGCCTCTCTAAGTGGTTAGTGGTTTCATTGCACTGTTAAACGCCGTTGGACTCGACTATAAAAAGGAGGTCCCTTACCATTGAGTTAACATCGAATCGGGCAGCACTCAGTGATAAGAGAGAAGTTCACCATTGTGGTATCACAATGGACTGAATAGTCTAAGTGAGCCTGATATATTGGGCGACCGCCTAACCTAATATTGGAGTATGATATTCTGTGGTTAGCAGATCTGACACTTTTTCGGAACCACATTTTCGAATATTAATGGAATAGCTAAATAATCGCTTGTATTTAGCTATTCCATTCTTATTGAGAAAAGCTATTCTGAAATCCTCTCAATCATTCTATTTTTACTTTTAAGGTGAGTATTAAGTTCGAGTTTAGCCGCTAAAGTGAAAACTAAATCAGTAAAAAAAGGCATATAATTATACATATTTGTAGCAAATTTTATTATAACTTGATGGGGAATAGCCCAAAACAAATTTTTACAAAGTTTGTTTTCCTTAAAATGGATTATTAAAGAAAAGTAATCGTGAAAAATTGACGATTTTAGCGGCTAAACTCGAACTTAATACCCACCTTTAATCGATAACCAAGATGTTTAGCTACCTGAAATTTATGTGACAAGTACCATACATACTCATATGCTTCATTTCTAACATTGATACCAATTTTTTTCTACGTACCTCCATTTCTGATAAAAACTTGCTTTTTTAAAAAAATACAGTGTAATCATTTGGTTAACTCTTTTAAACTATAAATATATATTTTACATCAGCAATAAATTAAATAAAATATGTACAAATCAATTTGTGTGCAACTTTTAAATGTTGTGGAATGTTTTCTTTGAATTGTAAATGCCATAATTTTGAAACTGTTAGATTCGAGTATATTAGAGGGATTTTTAATTGAGATTTAAACTTAACAGGTACGTTTATTTTCTTGTTATTATTTTGTTATGTATAAAAAGAAAAACTATATATAGAAGAACTTGGACCAACATTAAAATTCAGGAGGATGGGGTTTTGCACAATACATAATACAAATACAATGTTCTGCAATAAGTACTCATTACACATATCATATATAACATAATAGGATATAAACCACACGTATTTTGTAACAACTTTTGGCATCCCATTAACATTTTGACACAATGACGTAATATTTTCCTAAATATAATATAATTTTGATATATAAATAATTTTCTTTGATAAAATCGTATATTATAAATATAAATACATGTTGATTGTTAAAGGTATAAAATATAAATCAATTACTAAGATATATTAACAAGTATACTTTTTAGGAGATTCTAGCATTAACATATTAGTCTACTATAAAAATATGTACAACACAACTTTGAAACATTGGCTTTACTTAACGAGTTTCTTTTTAAATTTAGGTCATTTTTGGGCCTGGCACCTTATGGAAGATTGGTGTGTTCTGAGATATATTTTAAAGTTAGGTCTTGAACACTTGATTCTATATGCTTGTTAGAGACATGTAACAATCTGTATCATACTAATGGAGCCGTTTAATATTCTGCTTGTGTTTTAGGGATAATATAGCGATGTATTAGGACTCAAAAACAAATTCCTCATTTGAAGAATGATGAAAGCTCCGATTATGTTTATCTATCTGGGAATAGTTCCTCATAACTGGGTGGCAAGTCCTTTGCCGCATCATCTTGCTGACTGGTTCTAGCTCTTTCATTATTTTGATTCGTAGTGGAAGCTTCGATATTGAATGTTGGAGCTGTTGGCAGTTCTATTACAGGCATATCCTACATAAAAATAAAAAAACAACATGGGTATTATTTTATTTTTAATTAAAACATTAAATGAAATCGAAAAAAACACAAATGTTTTGCAATATTTTGTGTTATCAAGGTATGTTAAAATGTCTTTTCTAATCTTTGAATAGCAATAGCAATTGATTTTTGATGTTCATGGGACTAGAGTCTAGAAACATTAAACCAAGTTTTTGATCCAACTCCATCTATCCCTTTTTTTCACTCAGAAAGCTTTTGTTCACAAACTAAAGACCTGTCCAAGCTGTCAAATTTATATATGCATCTTTTGAAAGTTTAGTCAAACTGTGGTCAATAATTGGGAAATGTAAAACAAAGAAAATCTGGAAATATATCCATGTTTGCTTCGAAATATGGGCATAGGCATATTAAGTAATATGGACCAAGGCATATTAAGGAACGTACTTTCAGTATTACAGATATCTGGATCAATTTATCCATGTTTGCTTCAACTATTCTTACGAATCGTCACATATTTCTTATCATTAAGCAAACATGGATAAATTTCCAAATATCTGTAAACACAGAAAAAAATTTTCACGAAAATTTTTCCAATTAAAGTCTTAATTGACTTTTACAAAATATTCAATTAAAAATTTAATTGATTCAAGAAATTTTTTTATTGAAACAAAACTCAATCACAAAAATTAATTGGATCAATTAATTTTTTAATTAACTTTCAATTAATTTTTTAAATGATACTATTCATTTCTGTGATTGATGCCATTTCAATTTAAAAAATTCGTGCTGGATCAGGATTTTTTTATTGTGTACTGAAAGTACCTTCCTTAATATGCCCTGGGTCTAAATAAATATGATTAATATTTTTATTTAATTCTAGTAGAGCTATCTATTTGTCATGTCTTTGTAATTGACCTGTTATCTATGGGGAAAAATAAATAAGATCGTCGTAAGCGTTCTCTTTGGAAACCCCCACTTAAGTAGTACACCTAAGAAAAACTCATTTCAGTGTGATTGTGTGTATGTTAGTCACACAAGCTTTGCTAACTTTTGCTTTAGGGTTGCCCCATACTTTCTAAATTATGAACATTTTCTACGAAATATGTTTGTGAAACCATATTCTTTTCTGCAATACATTTATTTTTATGAAATCGTATTGAAAATGAGCTTAAGTTCGTTCTACGATGAATCATTTAATTCCATTGTTATAGTCAATGTTTATACAGCTGCAAAATAACTGATTCAATAAAGTCATAAACAAACTTCGAATAAAAATTGCCAGCTTGATTGGATTGACAATTCAAATGGCTAAAAGATATTTCAGCGAATGAATGCTTCTACAATTTTCAAAATAGAAACTTAATTATTTCGATTGGATCCTGCAAACAGATTTCTTTAAATTCGATACATATAATGTATCACTTATAACACATTTTGAATTCTTGTACAAGTAGCATTAGTACAATGTAGAAATATCCAATTATTGTAGCCATTTTAAGATGATTCATTGCATTTACATGGACTATTATAAACAAACGTTTGTGATATTCGTTGTTTTCAATTCCATTAAGGCATATTTGCACGTTATGTGTAAAAAACATGCATCTACACAAATCTACTGAGATGCATTTCATTGAATTTCCATTGAACTTCCGAAATTTTGAATTTCATTTCAACTGTATGGCAACCGACTTTTTTTGCATAGATATTTGTACCTACCCTTGTTCCACTATGTTGTTGGTGTGAGCGATGACGGCGACGTGTCGCATCAGCAGATGTCTCTCGAGCTCGCTGTTGTATGGTTATACAATTCCAATATTTCCAACATATCCATATGCAAAAGCCGACACCCAACATTGTAAAAATTAACGAAGTTATTGCTGTAGTGAATAGCTGTAAGCTGCTTGTGTTATCCACATCAGGAGCAGGAATGACATCGTGGAAACATGACACCTCATCACGACACGGATACATACAATTTGTTACATTATCACGAACAAAATAGCGCGATATACAGGAATACGGTATCTGAGGATCACACAAGAAATCCCCTGTATACTTGCACTCAGAATGGGCTGTCAAAATCATTCCCAACTCCAATGGTTCTGTTATCATTCTCGTCTTTTCAACATGTATTACAACGGTTACTTCACGATCACGATCATCGAATATCAAACGGCCCGAGGGACCACTAATGGACACATCATTGCAAATTCGTTGGCTAGGCGACTTATTGCCCCCACGGAATTGAATCCAGTCCAAACACTCCTTGGTCTCGGGATCCCGACGAAATTTGAGCAGTGTTATCATTGTATATATGCCACGGGGCATACGAAGTGGGTCAGGACTGCTTTGAACTTTAAACTCACAATCATAGCGAATTTTGCTAGTTGAATGAAGTCCAGGCATGCTGGTGTTCCAACGCTGTGTAATAATAGCAGCCGAATCCTTGTCCTCCAACAACGTCATAGAAGGATCATAGAATTGATATTTAAGCTTGACAAGCAAACGATTGGCACAGAGATTGTCTTCCAGGCGTACTAAAATGAATAGCAACATAGATTCACTAGAACATCTATCCATCTAGTTAAGAATACGCATTTGTGTGCATTCCCTACGAAACAACTGATACTTACTGTTCCTGTATGCATTGATTATTAGAAAACATGTACTTAGTACCCAAAAATGACAGTTAATAAATTTGGAGATATTCATTCTAAACTGATGCCATTTACCAGAGATGTTGAATTTTTTTTAGGAAGAGCTAGATTTAGACAGACATTCACAAAGAAAATTTACTAAATAATAAATTAGAGATGGCACATCAAGCTATGCCATCGTTATCGATTTGCCATGCAATCGTGGTGGGTGTACGATAGTCCGATATTTGTGAAATTATCCGCATACAGAGTTGTTCGCAAAGTCAAACTGGTCGAATTTCACTCAACGTTCTACGAAATACTTTATGTTATATTTATAGTATTCAATATTTGTAATAGGTGAGTGCGGCTTTAAATAATTTTAAATTAATTTAAAAAAAAAACGAACAATTCTTGAAGCCCAAGTCAAAAGCATGTACCAAATTTCAACTGACTCGGCTGAAATTTGCTCCTCCAAGAGGCTCCAAAACCAAATCTCGGGATCTGTTTATACGGGGGCTATATATGATTATGGACTGATATGGACCACTTTTGGCATGGCTGTTAAGGCACCAGAGGTCAAATCTGGGGATGGGTTTATATCGGGGCTATATATAATTATGGACTGATATGAACCAATTCCTGCATGGTTGTTGGGTACCATATTCTGACATCACGTACCAAATTTCAACCGAATCGGATGAATTTTGCTCTTCCAAGGGGCTCCGGAGGTCAAATCTAGGGATCGGTTTATATGGGGGCTATATATAATTATGGACCGATTTCGACCAATTTTTGCATGAGGGTTTGAGGCCATATATTAACACCACTTACTAAATTTCAACAGAATCAAATGAATTTTGGTCCTTCAAGAGGTTCCGGAGGTCAAATCTGGTGATCGGTTTATATGGGGGCTATATATAATTATGTACCGATGTGGACCATTTTTTGCATGGTCATTAGGGACCATATACTAACACCATGTACCAAATTTCAGCCGGATCGGATGAAATTTGCTTCTCTTAGAGGCTCCGAAAGCCAAATCGAGGGATCGGTTTATATGGGGGCTATATATAATTATTGACCGATGTGGACCAATTTTTTCATAGATGTTAGAGATCATATGGTGACACCATGTACCAAATTTCAGCCGGATCGGATGAAATTTGCTTCTCTTAGAGGCTCCGAAAGCCAAATCGGGGGATCGGTTTATAAGGGGGCTATATATAATTATGGACCGATGTGGACCAATTTTTGCATGGTTGTTAGAGATCATATGGTGACACCATGTACCAAATTTCAGCCGGATCGGATGAAATTTGCTTCTCTTAGAGTCCCCGCAAGCCAAATTTGGGGGTCCGTTTATATGGGGGCTATACGTAAAAGTGGACCGATATGGCCCATTTGCAATACCATCCGACCTACATCTATAACAACTACTTGTGCCAAGTTTCAAGTCGACAGATAGATAGTTTCGTTCGGAAGTTAGCGTGATTTCAACAGACGGACGGACATGCTCAGATCGACTCAGAATTTCACCACGACCCAGAATGGCAAAGTTAATATACCCCCATCCTATGGTGGAGGGTATAAAAAAAGTTGTTCCATAGAAATCATGGGTTACTAGGATAAAAAAAAATATTTAAGTTATATTAAAACGCTCTGGTAGTCGACATTCTGGTTCTTATAATAAACATGAATACAAGCAAATGCGATGTATATCGGTCCAAATATGCCCTTGTTCTCATTGGTAAAGATGTGATCACATATATGTAGCATGGGAGTCGCCATCTTTCATCGTTGACATATCTTTTACTCTTTGCGGTTTATGTTTATATACAGTCTACCAAATACACATACTTAGCAATAAAAATTTTCTAAACTTTAAAGTAAATCGGTTCAATTTTCAAAGAGTTTTCTGAAACCATGTCACCACAACGAACGGTCATGAAAACACCAGGTCTCTGGTCAATTTTTATGAGTTATCCACCAGCTGTGAAAACAGAATTCTACAAAAAATAAACTAAATTTTACTTTTCTGAAATGTCTTAATTTTTATGTTTTATTTACAATTCTTTTGATAATTATGCTTTAATAATTGTAATAATTTAAAAAAGCAAATAATTTTATTCGAACTTCAGTGATCCCGTTATGGTATAAAATTCCTTGACATCTTTAGAAGATCCAATTGCACATAAAAGTAGTTCATTACATTGGACTGTGCCAAAATTAAAATTTCCCCATCTTTTCAAGATTTCTCTGGCGTCGAAAGTTTTTGATGTTGAATCTGGCAATTCACGCTCCCTGTAACGATTATTCATTACAGTCATATGTAATTTTACCGATTCTCTATTGAATTCATTAAATCCTAGACCGGATTCAACGAATCTTTGTAGGCAATTATTTCCGAAAGTTTCTAATTCATCAGCGATAACACTGGCATATAGAATACGGACAGAGCTAGGATCATCGTTCATTATTTCTAGTCCGGAAATTTTTACTGTAAATGGAGTCTTTAAGTTCGTAAGGAATTCCCTAAAAGATTTAAAACAAAATAATTATATTAAAGTCCATCGGTTTGAAATGGTTTTAATTCTTGTCGGGTTGTATATTTGTATGTGGTCATTGGTCTGCAAACTTACCGACAACTTTGCAATACTTCAACAGCTTTCTTTCTCTCAATATCGTCTAATAAAACCACTGTACCTAACGTTAGATGCAAAGCGTGATCAGCTTGGAATAGTTCCTCACCGATACCTGGAAGTTCCGCTTCCAATATTTGCGCCTTAAGTGTATTAAAATTGGTGCGCACATCTCCCGTATTGGTAGGAACACCATAAAAATGTGTTGCTTTCATACGTTTACGCAAAGATGTAACCAACAATTGTATTTTATATCTGGCTTTAGCCACGTTATTTTGACTACGCCCCTTGATAATAATGTTCGATTCGGACGTTTTGCTTGCAACTGTTTTTTGTGGTATTATAATATCACAACCTGTTTCTCCTTCAATACGGCGCTTAGTGGATCCTTTGAAACCGATTATTCCACCATAAAAGGAGCTGCGGGAAAAAGGCTTAATATACTAAGTTATATTTCTATTAGTTAAAGTTCCTCCTACGTACCTGGCAACATGCATTGAAAGTTTAAAGGTCCCATTTGCAGTTTCTTCGATATCACAATATCCTTCACCATCCAGCTCATCGTTGAAGTCTTCGCCATATAAATCTGAGAAATATTATTTTCTACATTATTGATAACCAACCTATGGAGCAGTCTACTAATGGGGGTGTTTCCAGTTACCTTCTTCCATATAGGCCTTTTGTGTTTGACCTTTTTGCTGAGCTACAATGGCACTTTGCTGTTGGCTGATAAAATCATCATGCACTAAATTAACTCGATAACAACGATTTGTACCCATACGAAGTAATGGAGGAGCAAGAACGTCCCGACTCATTTCATAGGTTTTTTTCTATTTTACGTTTATTTGTTTGGATATGTGGAAATGCAAACTTCTGTTGGTGTTGCCACAAGTTCTGTGGTGGTGTCTTCGAAATGGGAAATTTGATTTTAAAAATTGCAGAGTAAAGGTGAGTATTAAGATCGAGTTTAGCAGCTAAAATCGCTAAAGTGAAAACTAAATCAGTAAGAAAAATGCATGAAATTATACATATTTGTTGCAAATTTTTTTATAACTTGGTGGGGAAAATCCCAAAGTAAATTTTCACAAAGTTTGTATTTCTTAAAATGGATTATTAAACAAAAGTAATCGTGAAAAAATGACTATTTTAGCGGCTAAACTCGAACTTAATACCCACCTTAAACCAAGAACTTGGAAAGTTTTATGAAGTTGCAGTTATCACATGGTGAACATTGACAAGTATTTTCCATGTCAAATTTGTATGAAAATATTTAAAAAGCAACAGCGGAATACGAACATATGATTAAATCAAAAATCACGGCTTATATTTGTAAATCCGAATTTGGTGGCAACACTGTTTTGTTGAAAACTTCACGTGGATCTAATTTGTAAACAAATTTTATTTCTGTGCTACCCAAAGGAAAATGGCTCCTATCGTTGGAGGAAAGAATGGAGAGGTCCACAAATCATGGAAAAAAATAAACGAGGAACGAAAAGCCCTTAAGAAACAAAGGAAGCAAGAAAAGTTGCTCAAGCAATTGGCAAAAAGCGAAACTTCCAAAGACACAACAGACGAAAGTTGCAACAAGTCCGAACGACATGAAAGAAAAGTTAATCCATCTACTGTGTCCATAGCTGTCCCAGGATCTATATTGGAAAATGCCCAATCAGCGGAACTACGAAGCTATGTCGCAGGCCAAATCGCCCGTGCTGCTTGTATATTCCGTGTCAATGAAATTATTGTATTCGATGACATTGGGCTTGCAACGGCCAGAGAAACGAAACGTCACTATGATGCGGATGATAGTGAAGGAGAGTCAACGACAACGGTCCGGAGTAGCAGTTTGCAATTGGCTAGAATTCTACAATACCTAGAGTGTCCTCAGTACTTGAGAAAATTCTTCTTCCCTTTGCACAAAGACTTAAAATATTCGGGATTGTTGAATCCTTTGGATGCTCCCCATCATTTAAGACAGCAAAATGTCTTTCGTTATCGGGAAGGAATTGTGACTGAAAAACAAGCAAAAGAAGGTCACTGCTATGTGAATGTAGGTCTACTCAACGATGTTCTCGTTAATAAAGCATTAACAGCTGGCTTAAGAGTTACAGTCAAATTGGAAAAGGCCCAAGGTAAATTTATTCGAGAGTTTGTTTATTGTTCACATCATCCATATTCAATGTTCTCCTTGTAGAGAATACACGAAAGCAAAGAGGCACAATTGTCAGTCCCGATGAGCCAAGACGAGAAACTGGTGTTTATTGGGGATATACTGTAAGGATTGCTCATTCAATATCGGAGATATTCACCAAGTCATCCTACCCTGGCGGATATGATTTGACTGTAGGTACATCGGATCGTGGTACAAGTGTTCATGAAGTGCCTTCTAAGTCCTTCGAATTCAATCATTTGCTCCTAGTATTTGGTGGTCTACAAGGTCTTGAGTCGGCCATTGCTAATGAAGATAAATTGCAAGTCGATGATCCAAAATTGTTATTTGATCATTACATTAATGTTCTACCTAAACAAGGATCACGTACCATTAGAACGGAAGAGGCAATTTTAATTGCAATGGCCTCGTTACAAGAGAAATTTAATCCTAAAGTTGAAGATATAGAAGAGGAGTTAATAAAAGAAGCTTTACCACGAAGCGAAGATACTGGCGGTATAATACCCAAACCAGGGCAAACAAAATTGGATAGAAAACGCAAACGCATGGACGAACAACAACAACAGGAACAACGCCAAGAAAGTGAAAAGGTGCGGGTTCCAATTGAAGAAGTCACACCTTCAATTACCGAGAAAAAAGTTGAAAAGGAGTATGCTAAAAAAACAAAAAACAATCCCTTCAAGCCCTCGGCGAAAGATTCCGTTGCAGTAGGTACAGTAGATTTCAATGATGATGTTGATTTTGAAGTTGTTCCAGCAAACAAAGAAAAAACGAAAAAGTCAAAGTTACATGCTTCTTTGGAAGATTTAAGTAGATTTGATTAGATTTTAGAAAATTGACAATAGCACCGCCAAATAAAAGCGTTTCTTTACAACAAAATGTATTATTTCAGTTGTTTGTTGTGTGTGACATTTTTCCATAAACCCAAATTATATTTAACGTATTGCCAATTTAAAATTTACTTTAACTCCGCAAAGTTCTATAACTTTTCGGTAAAAATTATTGTATTGTAAGTTCCGATAAATTGAGGTAAAATGTTGGGGTTTTAAATAATTAAAATGTGAATATCCACTAGACTAGACATTTTCGAAACTAAACTAAACTTTACATTTGTCAATTTTTTCTTTTTTTCGAAACAAAATATTTTAAATGGGGATTTGGTTTGGTTTCAGATATAAAGGGTTATTAAAATGCAAATCTCAAATGTCAAGTATGGTGTGTAACAGTGCAATGTGTGAGAATTTATTGGTTAAAAAAAATGAAAGTGAAAACAGTTCAATATCCTACAGAGAAAAATTATTTCGACTCTCCAATTATGTGTGGATGAATGTATGATAATTTAATTAACACTTTTGGATCATTTGTGCAAGCTAGTTTAAAAACTAAAGCATACTGAATCCGATGTTATTCACTATTGACGTCGCATCATAGTTGTCCACATCTAAGTGTCATAGGACATTATGAAGTTTCTTTTCATTGGAGTAATTTTGATTATTATATTTTCCCGTGGATGTTTTGGAGATACTTCAATTCAACAGTTGAATTCTTTAGCCGATTTTGAAACAAGTCGCAAAAAAGGTCATTATTTTCTGTGTAAGTAGTGTTTTGCAATACAATAGCAGCATCGAACAATTTGTTTTAATCGAAGTTTGTTCTCTCGGAGTCGAAGAATTATTGACATTGCGAGCAAACTTTACCTGCATAATGAAAAAGTCACGATTGCTTTCTATGTAGTGTACAACCAAAATGTCTAACTGGCTGATGGATTATACATGAGCATAGAGCTAGTGAGTAATTTTCGATACTTTCAGATTCATATTATGGTTGGCATGTATTATCTTGGATTTATTGGATCAAAGTGAAACTGCTGGTAGTTGCTTTCTTTGCTTACACAGCGTTTATATGGGCCACGCATTATATTAAATCATATAAAAAATGTACTGAACCTTCTCATCTTCACTTTAACTATGGGTAAGGAACACGACTCACTGCGATATTCAGTCTGCGATATTCACTGCCTTTTTACAGACATTATAGATCATTTGACAACAGCCCATATTATCAAATAGCGCAGAATATAAATCGATCTAGAAGACGAAGGCACTTATCGAGGAGAGGAATAGTACATCAATGATTAAAAGAATCCAGAGTTTTATATTTAAGAAAACATAATATCGTTTATGTTTTCCACCATTTATTGTATTGTTTATTTTTTTTTTTTGTTAATATATTATTACCCTTAAGATAGATTTACGAAATATTCACTTTATATTAAACACACAAAAAAATAAAATCCCTTTCGACTCATAAATAAAGCTAAAATCGTCTATTTAGTTTGTTGATCTCTCAAATATCAAGAGGTCGATCGTTTTCCCCATAGCCACCTTTTAAATTTTCTTTGTCTTTTTCTTCTTTATGTTGTTGATTTGCTCAGCCATTTGTTCGATTTCTTTCTGATTAATGGGCTCCACTTTTCTTTGGTTGTTTTTGGCATTCGTCTTCTGCTTCTGGGCCAAATCTTGGGCAAAGCCGTTTATCTTGGACCACACAAAATTAAGGAAACCTATGGCAATGTCTTGTTTGAAGAAGGCAATGGCAACAAGACCCACAAGTATTAGAGCTGATATGGAGTTTTGATTGAGATCACCTTCGAATGACTTAACTTCTGGACGGAAATCCAATTCCACATATACCGATGGTGTGTCAGCAACAAATTGCTCGCTTCGCACAGAATAGGTGTAGGTTTTGTCCGACAGTGTTGATTTCAATTCAACCACATAGGTTTTACCATCGAGAGGTATGCGTGGAAAGAATACCATAATACCTGGGTTATAGCGGGATTTTGGATTCAAAGGAGTATCCAGTCGTTGTGAGTAGACCGGTGAATCATAAGCTCCTTTACGATACATAATGATACGTAAAGTCTTGTAGAAGTCATTAGAGGATGCTGTGATGCGCGCTGTAACATCGACAAATGTAATGGGTGATATGGCTAAGAAATTTACGCCTTGTATATCAGCAGATGCTATTTTCACAGATCGAGTACTAGGAATGGAACGATCTACGTTGTTGCCCGGCGTTCCCGCATCTTTCACACGTATGGTGTAGTCGCAGCCCGGATTTAGGCCACGTATACGATATTTGCCATTCTTTTCAGTGGTTGCTTCTTCTTGATGATGGGCGCATTTATCGTCTGCTGTTGCCTCGATATTGACTTCAGGGAAGGGATCCCCATTCAGGGATGTTACAGCACCGAATAAAGAATAGGCTACACGTTTTCCACTAAACATGGCAAATAGATCGATAGATTATTTACTGGATTTTCAGTCTAAAAACACACTTTTTCTACTTACATCATTTCAACTTCCACAGTTTCTCCATTCTTCAGATCGATCATCTTGGAATTGGGATCAAATTTAAATTCCTTTAACATGGGGCGCAAAAAGTATTGTGATGGAGATAGGGAATGGAAGTTTATTGAACCATCATCAGCAGTTATCAAGTTTTTGCGATAACTTTCCGAACCGCTGAGCGATACCAGTACACCGCCCAATCCCTTACCTGTTTCATCCTTCACTTTGACAATAATTTCACAAAGCTTGTGAATACTGAATGACTTTGTTTGCGGATTGTACTCGGAGAAAACATATGATTCCTTTTCTCCTTTCAGCTCGTATTTAAGATTCTCGTTAATTGGGCCAAATTTGAAATCACCACTTTGCGAGGTCATTGCAGTTTGCGATTCAATATCAGGATTATTGGGAAAACTCAATGTTATTTTGGCATCTTTAATGGCTGGTATGACTTTTCCATTCAGAATTAAGCCTTTGGAAGCAATAAAATTGAAGGCAACATCAACACATTCATTAGTTCCAACAATTTCCTTGGACTGGGGTTCGAATAAAAGAATATCGCTTTTGGGTGTGATGCGTAGGACCTCCTCGGGCTTCAAATGTGTATCGTAGCGGAAAGCATACTTCCCATCCACTTTATGGGCCTCAGCAGTGGGTGTAATCTGAATTTTACCCAAGGCTGTGGACTCGACCACCAATCTCAAATTATTGGCCGACGATTCTGGTGATAAGACGCGAACACCCACTTTATGGGCAACAGCATTTATTATAATCGGATTGGTGTTGGATGTGCTGAATGTGGCAGGTAGGGTTTCCTCGTCATACAAATGACAACCTTCCAGTTTGATGGTATATGAACCGAATTTGGGAACACAGAATGTATTAACTCCAGCCAGCAATTTGAGATTGTCTGTTTGTGTGGCAGCTGTGGACGAACTATGAGCATATTTCATCTAAAATTTTTTGAAATTTAGTTAAACCGAAATTGTTATGGAATGTCGAACAACTTACAATGGCACGGTGACTAGAAATTATATTGACTTCATAACCATGTTGAATAAATTGTGGAGCAGTTTCAGAAGCGGATGCTACTTTAATCAATACCCTGGTAGAATCGAAACACAAATTCGATTGAGGTATGGTAATTTCATATGGTCCAGGCAAGACATTTTTGAATGAATACCTTCCACCTAAAAATCTCAATGAGTGAAGAAAATTGATAGCATGAATATTATTTTCAGCTTACCCTCAGCCATGGTCATTTGTTTCTGGCCCGTGGTTTGTCCATTTGCATCAAGAGAATGTAGTGTTACTTCAGTTTTGAGACAGGACATCTCAGGAGCATCTGGCAAGCAATTAAGGGCCCCTTCCAAAGTGGCTCTCAATTGGGAAAATACAATGTCCTTTACGGGATTATTTTTAACTTCAACTGTTTGTTGAACTGGGAAAAATTGAACACCATTGGAGCGATCAGCTTCTGTTGTTAGAACTTCAACAGTGAATTTTCCATTGGGCAAAAATGTACACCAGCGACCAGTTTCAGCATTAGTTGCAGCAGATGTATGGAATGTTGACCCTTGCTTGGTTATGCCCACATTAAAGGATTTCTTAGCTACTACACTGCCACATACTTCATAGGCGGATGGTACAATTGGAGGTAATGTAGGATTTGTCAACTGTAGCTGAATACGTTGCTCTGCAAACTCTAATTTATCTGACTCCACTTGTAAGGTGTAAAGACCGGCGGTTGCAATATTATCTAATGAAAATTGGCCTTTAGAATCGGTAGTAGAAATTTTTTGTCCGTTAAGTTTAATTGTCGCCCCTGTCACAGGTGATCCTTCATGGGAATGCAATACACTTCCAGTAACACTAAAACCGCTAATCTGTTTTGAAGAGAGTATGTAAAATTGCTGAATACTATGGTATTATACTTTTTAATGTTCATGTACCTTAAAGTCTTGTTTTATCTCCAGAGTATCCTTGGAAACTTCGATTTCAATAAATTGTGGTTTGATATTCAACTTTAAACCCTCTTTAATAACGGGCACCACAAGGTATTTTCCCGGTCGAACGTCTTTAAAGGCATAACTGCCAGCAGTATCTATTTCTGCATAGCAGGAAACTAATGAATCATATTGTGCATTATTATGAGAAACCGATGCAGAGCCAAGACCTTGTTTACTACATCTTAGAGCAGATGATGCCTGGAATTTTAGAATCATATGATGTAGTTAGGTACAGAATTTGTAAATAAAAATACCTACCTGTTTTTCCTTGAATAAAGCAATTCCCACGCCTTTCCCTAATTGTCCATAGTTATCGAATCGGCCATTCACATCGAAACCAGAGACAACCAATGAATTTTCACCCAATACTGTATTGCCGCTCTCAACTATAACCTTGTGCTCGCTCTTCTCGAAGTACCATTTTGGATGCGTAGCTTTCAGTACGTAAATACCTGGTATTATTGGCGTGAATGAGAATACACCATTGGCATCGGTGGTTGTGTGACGTGTATCTTTTCCATCTTCCGATTTTAATTCCACCGTAACACCTTTGGCTCCAGATGAGGTACCCAAAGCTACTTTGCCGGTTATACCGAAACCTTTGAAAACGAAATTAACATCTTTACCCAAGCTGCAATCATCAGTTTGGCCATCAAAGTTCAGTTTTATTTCTTCAGGTTCAAAACTCCAGCCAGGAGGAGGTGATATCTTAAGTAGATACTCTCCTTTATCGTATATAGGTAAAAAGTAATAGCCATTGGAGGGTGAGCAATCAGTTTTATCTTTCAAAGCTCCAGTTTTCGTTAATCTATAACGAGAGCCAAATTAGGTTAGTGTCTAATTATCTAGTTCATTAGATAGTGTATGTGTATGTGTGCGTTGCTCCCAAATTTTGCCGTATATGCATGTAACCCGCTTTTCCTCTCATTGATACTTACAATTTTACTTCAACTTTAGAGAAATCTATATCTTTCTGACTTTTGATAAAACCGCCACATCCTATTACTTCATTTGGGGCAGCAAAATCCACCAAAACGATAAATTTAATTAACAAAATTGAAAAAATACTATTGACCACCCTCATTTTTCTGCCCTATTCAGTCACCTGGGTGAAAAGAACCAAAATGCCACACATTTAAAATGAGGATGACCTGTCACAATTGCCCAGCTAGTGTTGCCACGTTTCACTCTACGTTACCGGCATTCATCTCTCAGTTAATTCTCATTTAAACACATTGTATTCCTAAGATATGGAAATGCTTTGAATTCAAATAAATCTCAATTTTGTTGTGCATTGAGTTTGTAGCGAAATTTATTAAATGCGTCCAATAAACAAATAATCTAATGGTTTAGAATATTTAATCTCAATATGTGTTCATATAAAGGGTGATTTTTTTATGAGCTATATGAACATTTTCAAAAACTAAAATTCAGAAAAAGGCATGAAATTTTTATTCGAATCCAAAGTACAGTCTATAAAATTTAATGTTTGCAGATTATTTCATGCAAATGTTGACCGCGATTGCTTCTCAAATGGTCCATCCGTTTAGTCAAATTTTTGCATACTCTTTGTGTCAATTGAAGTGGGCTTGTCTGTATAGACATTCTAACATTGCCCTACAAAAATATGTTGAAAATGTGTTAAATCCACGGTTGCCACTCGTGCCAAAATATCTACCAAAATTTGAAGACAATTTTGCACAAATCTACAAAATTAAAAAAAAAACAATATTTTTTTGTGTATAAATATCTCTTGAATTGTAAATGTGCCCAATTTTAAATATTTTAACGATTTTAGGTTGCGCCAACAACGGGGCTGCATATACAAAAAGAGAGAACTCACTCACAATGGATCATATGAAATTTTATTTCTATAGAAAATGTTGTCGAAAATTTTTCTATAGAAAATTTTGTCAAAAGAGTATATCTACAGAAAATTTTGTCAAAATTCTATTTCTATATAACATTTTGTTAAAATTTTATTTCTCTAGAAAATTTTGTCAAAATTTTATTTCTCTAGAAAATTTTGTCAAAATTTTATTTCTATAGAAAATGTCAAAATTTTATTTCTAAAGAAAATGTTGTCAAAATTTTATTTCTATAGAAAATTTTCTCAAAATTTTATTTCTATAAAAAATTTTGTCAACATTTTATTTCTATAGAAAATTTTGTCAAAATTTTATTTCTATAGAAAATTTTCTCAAAATGTTATTTCTATATAAAATGTTGTTAAAATTTTTTTCTACAGAAAATTTTCTCAAAATTTTAATTCTATAGAAAATTTTGTCAAAATTTGATTTCTATATAAAATTTTGTTAAAATTTTTTTCTACAGAAAATTTTCTCAAAGTTTTAATTCTATAGAAAATTTTCTCAAAATTTTAATTCTATAGAAAATTTTGTCAAAATTTTATTTCTATAGAAAATTTTGCCAAATTTTATTTCTATAGAATATTTTGTCAAAATTTTATTTCTATAGAAAATTTAAATACCACTTAGTTGGAGAGAAACGTTTTGCAAAATCTACCAAAATAACAAATAACAACCAAAAAGTAAAAAATTCATTTTAGGTAGAATTCTACCAACTGTGACAAGTGTGGTTAAATCTAGGCGGCCAATTGGCCGGTCCCGAAAGTAAACAATCTTCATTTAGTATCCTTTAAAAGAACACTGAAAACCAAATATTATATATCTTAATCGTTAGATCTCTTTCAATATATATAAGCATGTATCCCGAAAAAACACCGAGGCAGAGCTGCGTAGGACATACCCATGTAAAATTAATCAACTTTCCATTTAATAATAAGTATTTTACCAAAAAAAAAAAAAAACATCGCAAATGGGGTTGTCCTCCGTCGAGTAGTCAGATACCAGGGGTGTATAGGTTCAAACCAATAGCTTTCTTTCCAAAGTTGGAAACGTTAACTGGTGACTTTGAGTACATTTTATACTTTCATTTTCATGAAGCTACTACGGGAATGATTGCAATCCCACCTACATGCTCACAAGTCTGCTAAGAACTTAACTGCTAAAAAATTGTCAAGTAAAATTAACCCGCAACGAAAATATCAATTTACGATTTATTAACTGACAGTTAAAACTAAACGGAGATGAATGAACATGTCCATTAGACCAACTCATGATTTCTATACATTTTTCGCAAATACTTTAGGATTAAGATCACAGTATCAGAGTTTTAATTTACAAAGCTCAAGTATGGTATAGTATCTATAGCATGTTGTCAATTTGCTTGGAATAATTCGATTGTGTTTTCTTTCTTGCACAAGGTTAAAGGTCATTAATGTGTATATTAATATTAATTGTCATTGCTACGTTGGTTATCTCTCAATTAAATTGAGATTTTAGAATTTCCTTTCCAACTTCTTGATGGTTTTTATGTTTTACGGACTTTTATTGAGTGCATGATGATTTGTTTGTATTGTATTGAGAAGAATGATTGGATGCATGGGCTTTAATGCTAGGCATTCGTATTCGTAAGCATTGATTTTTCGGTACTTTGTTATTTTGAAGCGATAATATTGGAAATGACCATTGTTATCTCTCCATGACATGAGCAAATGTATTTTGTATTTTTTGTTAATTGTGCCACAAATTTGTGTTTTGTAACCAAAAACACCAACAACTGACTTCTATATACTATGCCATCCATTCGTACTTTCCTTTCCTCTCCCTACCATACGCTGCGAGTAAGAAAGAACACTCATTGGTTGGTTGACCAGATAAGACATTAAAAAATGAGTGCCTTTTTAAGCAATAACTGAACAAAAAAAAAAAAAAAACAAAAACAGATTTTTGAAACAAATTCGGCATAGAATTTAATATTGGGGTAATGGTAATTTTTCTTCTCATGAGATTTTCAATGATCATTTATGTAGAATTGCTTGGAACTCACTAAATATCATATTTTGAAATCGGAAATGCTTAAAGATCAACAAAAATATTGGTCACATGTCCATGGTGCTTCATTAACTTGACACTACATTTTGCGATTAAATTTTAGTTTAATTAATTAAAAGACATTTTTATAGTTATTAGACGGGTGGTCCAGTCTGGAATATGCCGCTTTCAATATCAATAAATTATGGTCTCGGATGAAAGTTCTGTTATAAATGCATACACTCAGAAAATTGTTTAATCTCAAATGAAGAAATTTCGCTTTATTGATACACTGACACACACGGAGAAGGCATATTATCATTATTCAAGCATTTTAAAACAACATTTTAGCGACAAAACTATCCCATGTTCCTCATCCAAAAATAACATGTTGCTCTTGCTCGTGATCATATTCCTCTGCGGTTAGGGAAGAGTCGAAAAAGGCCTAAGTATATAAATTAATTAATTATATTTTAATAAATTAATTTTAAAACATTTTAACTAAAGTGTATAAAAAACGCAGATGTTACGCCGATTTCACAAAAATAAGTAAATATTGTTGGACAAAGAAAATTTCAAAAATCAAGGTGGTAAATACAAGAAAATTTATTTGAAATAATTATTTTTTTCCCCTTGTTAAAGACAATTTCGAAGTTTGGGATTAAAAAAATTGGGATTAAAATTTGAAAAATGGGCGCATTATTGGTAAAATTTACAAATTTTAAGAAGTTTTATAAATCTTGCTTTCCCTTTTTTGTTCATTTAACGCAAAAAAAAAAATTAAAGGAATATTTCTCAAAACATAATAATTCCATTAACTAATATAGAATTAAATTACCCATACAAGGTTCACTTTTTTTGAGTGTACGAAATGGAGCTATCATTAACATAACGCCTTACATACACCATGTCCTACAAAGTATATGTGTTCAATCCCAGTCTTAACCAAACTCCGGAATGTGGATTATCCCCTCTCCGTAATACTCATGACATTTCTAAGTGTTTCAAAGACTCTCAAAGTGGTTTCACCGTAATGTGAAACTCCGTTCGGACTCGACTTTAAAAGGGATGTCCCTTGCTATTGAGCTAAATATAGAATCCGCCGGCATTCATTGATAAGAGAGAAGTAAACAATTGAACTGAATAGTCTAAGTGAGCTACCGGGCTGCCACTACACATAACCTAACCTAATTGAAGAAAGGGCATAAGGTGAGTACTATGTTCGTGTTTTTCACCAAAACACTAAATTAAAAGTGCGTAAATATATATGAAGACGATAACATTTTTATCAAGTCTCTTCAAATTAGGAATGGAAAAGATCCAATGTATTGATTGCGAACCATTTAATATTTCAAAATTAATTGATTAAAAAAAGTAACCGTGAAAATAAGCTGGTTTTCAGCTTGAAAACTTAACATAGTACTCAGCTTTAAGTTGGAGGTGACTATATTGTATCCCTAAAATTTACTAAATATAAATAAGTTATCTAATAATGATTACCATCATTTATAGTGTAAATTTCTTTATATTTTTGAATATAATAATAACCAATAATTTTTAATTGCATTGTCTGCATTGAAATCATCATTATATAGCTGCCGCAGTTTTTTGATAAATAAATTACGACAAGTTAAAATATGAGACCCCTTTCAAATTCTGTTTAGAGTCTTCATTTGAGCCACATATGTTTAAAATGAATTTGTTGTATTTTTTGAGTCTATTTTGCAAAATTTCATATCCAAGCATTTGACAGACACAGAACATAATAAATATTTTTATTATTTAAGATAATTAATTTCCATAAACCTAATTTTAGGATTGTTCAGACAAAAATAAACCCATCAGTAGTAAACATATGTAGATGTCATAAAGTAAGAGTTCCCATTTTTGTTTATATTGTCATAAAATAGTAAATGATTGCCGAAAGATACTTATGAAATGCCAGATAGGGGCGTATTTTTGCACAAGCAAAACATTATGATAATTGTTCGAAATTCACCCCTTCATTCTTCAAATTGTCCAGAATAGTTTGTTCAATGAATGTACACATAGCAAATGCGAAGGAGATATGAACAAATTTTATAGAATTATGTATGTTTGTATTATGTATTAATCTCCTAACCATCCATCTCAAAGTATGATGATCATTCATGATTATCGTCATCGAAATTAAGAATGGCTCTCAATGTGTAATACTGTGCAATTATGCTCTTAGAACCACTGGCAAAATAAAGCAAAGATACTATCAATGCCGATACACTCATACATGCTACAATATATATTGTAAAGAAGTGAAATACAGGTCTGGTTTGAAGGCCTTTTTAGTACCATGCCAATTGTGCTCTTCCATGATCAGAGAATGAAGCCGACCCATTTTTGCCGGCGGCGGCTGACACTAATTTTTTGCCTCCGGCGGCGGCGGCTTGATGGCTAAGCCTATATAAATTCGTCTATTCGGCGGCGGACAATTATCCATTATAAAATCGATTTGAGGTAATCCGAATGGTAATGAGATTAGTTGTACAACCAAACTTACAATCAAATTTTCATTTCATTTACATTTTCTGAGCTAAATGGTTGCAAAGCTATTATAGAAACATGATACTGATGGATTTTGGGTTGAAAGTTAAACATTTTAACAAAAAATACAACAATTATTAATAAATTTTTCTGATTTAAATCAATATTTTTGATTACTTGGCGGCTAATTATGAGTCGAGATGAGTCGATATATTCGGCGGCGGCTTCGGCTGGAAGAAACTGGTCGGCGGCGGCTAAAATCGGCGGCGCGACTCGGCGGCTTCATTCTCTGTCCATGATCTGCATACATAAACCAAAGATGCTCTCAACCATGAAACACTCATACATAATTAATAATATATTGTAATAAAGGGATAATAACGTACTTTGAAGGCCTTTTTAGTAATTTGCATTACAAACAGAGAAAAATAGGTTTGAATAGGTTTACCGGCTCAAATGTGATAAAAATGTTTATTTTGCCATTTTTTCCATGATTTTTTAATTTTTTAGATATAGATTCAATCAAAACTTCGTCGCTAATTGA
The DNA here is from genome assembly GCF_050003625.1 of Haematobia irritans. NCBI lineage: Eukaryota > Metazoa > Arthropoda > Insecta > Diptera > Muscidae > Haematobia > Haematobia irritans. Next base: position 172,707,195 of record NC_134401.1, on the reverse strand, counting down.
AAAAGTTTTTTTCTTTTCTTTTGAAAAAAAAAAAATAATAATAATAGTTTTACCAAGATCACAAAGTTTTAGACGGTGACCATATCATTTTAATAAGGAAAAAAACGTTTCAACACTTAAAAATATTTTAACTATTGATCATGCTGTTTTACTTTTAGCTTGAAACCTATATTAATAAAAAGGTTTTAATTCACCGCTCAACTCGCCTGTCAAAAGTCACCACGAATGTGTTCAAACATTTACGGAAGCGTTTATGCAAGAAAACAATTTGCTGATTTGGAGAGGCCCGCACCCTGTTGGAATGGAGAAACTGCAACCAGAGAAGGAATATGATCACCTCACAGAGCAAAATATTATTTTTGGACGGTGAACATGTAACATGTTTGCCGCAACCATGTTATTTTCTATGTATCTGATTTCGGCAACATTTTTTGTTTGGCGAGAAAACACAATGTTTGCGGCAAAAATTATTCCAAAAATAACATTTTTACAAAAAGTAAAAATAGTGCACATCATTTGTGCTAAGGACTTTTCCTCACTCACGAAAACTCTGGTGACTCAAAAAATTCACGAAAATTCTCTGGAACAACACAAATTCTAATTATGGAAATTGGCTCATCCAATGACGTACCTCATTTGTTTTATCACGCAATTGTCTTCACGTGCACATCTCTAATATTTATGTCCTGAAAATGTGTCAAATATCTAATAAAACTAAAATCATATCATTTTATGCTTTGAGTGTTGTGTTATTGCCCAAGGCCTTACTGACTTGGCCACGTTTCATTAAGCCTGACTTCTGTTATTCGGCACAAAGGCATGAGATCTACAGGCAAAAATTGTACTTGCTTGCCATTCTCTGGCTTAGTGGACGCTTGTGTGTGTGTGTAGCGCAAAAGAATTTTGAGATTCCTTTTCTCTACAACGACAATTCAGTGAGTGGAGGAAAAGTGTTCTTTTCCCAACGGCGACAAGCACAACAATTCTACCCCGCTACTGTTGGACAGTGGTCATCATTAGTGGTTGGCTGACTGGCTGGCTGTGTCAACAATGAGTATTACCGAGTCTCCACACTCTGATTACTCTTGATCGTTTAAAACAAAAAAGACGCAAGGAAATACATTTCAGTCGCGTGCGGGCCATAACAACGAACGGACATCACATCTCGAAATCGACAATCAAATTAACGGGGGCAATACGGCGGCAAAAGAAATCTCATATTCAGTGGATTTAAACAAAAATATTCTACGTTGTTCTTTTTCCCACCGCGGAAGATACGGTTGCGCTTTCGTCTTCTTTGTCGTCTACAATCTCCGTAATGTGTGGCAAACGAAAAATCTTTATTGATAAATAAGTGATGGTGATAACAATAAATAAATTTAATTAAATGCTATACAATACAGCAAATATGTTGCTACGATTTCAATAAAATATTAAAAAAAATACAAAAAAGGAAAACATTCACAACTACAAGAGATTTAAAATTCAAAGCGAATAAATATTAGCAAGAGTATATATCGACCACATTTGAATCTCTCGATCAAAAATCTCAGCAAAATAAAAAAAGATATTCTCATGATTTAACCAAACTCACAATACAACAACGCTGTCGGCAAAAACACACAAGAGATCAGTGCAAAAATCAAAAGAAAGAGAACTATAAGAAACTTGTTTTTGCACTCTCCCCAAAGTGTCTTCGATGCATTTTCTCGATAATAACACCATACCATACCATACCATGCACATTGATATATCCCTTTTTGCTTGATAATTATTAAGAATCGAGTGGACAAACAGGCACGCATCCATTCACACACACGCACTCACACAAGAACGCTAGCAATACATTGCCAAGGAGATCGAAAGTTTTTGTGACAAGACAAGGCTGCAGCTTACACACCCACCACCCACCCCCTTCCGCTTACTACAAGCGTTTTGTGTCTTAATCGAGTTAATAATTTTGTTTGATTGCCATTGCGCACATCATCTGTAAGTGATCATGACCGCCGAGACACTTAAACCATTTATTACACCCCCCGGTAGTGTGGACTTTGTGAAAACTTCTCATTCAAGTGCTTCTTCCGTTCATCATCGAAGCAGCCGTTATTTAATAGCAATTGCGGGGAGTGCATTTCTAGTGTTGTTGATATCTTCAATACTGGGCATTACGGTAAGTTGCGCTTAGAAAAATTTAGAAATACGTACTTTGTTAAAATTTATTGAAGGATTTGTAAATTATATCGGCGCACATCAAGGGCTATTGTATACAGTGAAAACATGTTCCTTATTTTTACAAATTATCAATTAGAGTTTAGTTAAAAAAAATCTTACAACCATTCACTTAGTGAATTAGTGAAAAACACCAAAAAATTTATTATTTTGAGAGTAGTTAACACGAAGTGTCCCAGTTGTATAGAAATTTTGTTTTTTTTTGTATTCAATTGACGAAAATTTGTGGTAGTAATTTAAATTTGAAAATTTCTTCACTTTTCGGAATTTGAAGCACAGCAATTACGAGCAGGGCTGCCAATAAAATTTTAAGAAAAAATCGGGAATATAAATAATATTAAAATAAAACATATGTTTTGGTTACGCATTCTGAGTAAGTATAGCCGAAAAGTACGCGAACGCCATCCAGTAACTATTTGCATATTCTAAATGCCAGCTTCTAAACATCATTAAAAACAATAAACGCATTCAGATTTTATATCCCAACCCACATAGTAGTTAGGGTGTAATAACTTTGATCCGAACAAAAATGTTCCTATAAGAAATATTGATTTTAGACTCCATAAAACATACTGATCGACTCAGAATCATTTTCTGAATCGATCTATTTGTATTCGTCCGTTTATCGATCGGTCTGTCTATGTATTGTTCGCAGGATTCCGGTCCAATTCCTTTGATGAAATTTACTTCAGTGCTTTTTTTTTGGTACAAGGACGAGCGCTATTGAATTTGGAGAAAAATCGGATCAAATTTAGATAAGGCCCCCATATATGTATCGCCCGAATTCGATCAATGGGGTCGTGTTGAGCCTATTTACTGCAAGGTAATTAGGAACCTTTAAAGTAAGCAATATTTAATCAAATTCGGTTAAGATTTCGAATTCGCTCGATTTTCCCAAATTTTTGAACGGAGTAAATAACGTAATTTTTGAGGCAAAAATCGGAAACTGCTACTTTTTGACTCAAAATCGTCAAAATGCTGATAAATCGGCGAAATTGGCAGCCCTGATTACGATTCTTGTAATTAATTGTCGTGTAGATAAAAACACTTGGCTTTAGGAATATATAAGGCTTAATAAGGATCTCATTTCTGAAAACAGAAAAATATGAAAGATTATTTTATTGAATTGAATTATAATTTCGACAATATCAAGGACACAGCTTTTTTAAAATAAATAAATTTTAATCAAATCTTTATGATCTTTGCATTAATTTTTTGTTTTTATTAAGAACGAGAATCTTTAAAAATCGTATGTCTTTGAGGTAAGGCATAATTTAAAGAACAACTTTTTTGATTTAAAGAAATAATCTTGAAACTAACTGATATATGCAATTTTTGGATTAAAAATAAAAAGGTTCAAATATAGGCTAAGACATATTGTGAGGCTTAGTTTTTTTTTAATAAAAGAAAAATATTTTACTTTGAATTATAGATTTTTCGACCTTGCCAAACTTTAAATAAAAAAATTTTAAAGCTGAGCTTTTAAAATTTTTGTATAATCGATGCTTCCAAAGGTCGAGTTTTTGCACTCAAAAAACAGGAAGGAAATTTTTCATTAATTTTTGAAAATTAAGATTAATTTTTAGTAAATTTTATTTAGTAGTCCATTGTTATTTATATAAATTGGTCACTTTGAGCTTCAAATTACACAATGAAAACAAAAATAAAATAAATAAAATTTTAACTAAACTGTATTATAAACGCAGAGGTCTCGCCGAGTTCCCAAAAATAATAATTAATTAATATTTTTTTTTTTCGAAAAATTTAAGAAAATTGATTAGACACATTTATTTTTTTTTTATACTCGTTAAAGAAAATTTCATAGTTTGAGGGAAAAAATGGAGTTAAAAATAGCAAAAATTTCGTTAGTGCCATATGAAGGTCACAATGGGCAAATTTTCCCATTACCAATTTTACCAATGGGTAACATTTAAAAATTTTAAGAAATTCTAATATTAATTGCGAATCCCCGTGTTTAATTTGTGTATATTTTTTCACCTTTTTTTAGTTCATTAACATAACGTACTCAAAAAATTATTGAATTTAAGAAAATTTTCTCAAACCATAATAATTCCATGAACTAAATTTGAGTTAAATTGGCTTTAGTGTCATACAGGGTAAACTTTTTCGACTGTGAATATAGAAAATAGAATTTCAACTTTTCCAAAGTTCGATTTTTGGTTGAACAAAATTTACGTTTGTAAAATTAAAAAAAAATATTTTTCTCTTTTTTGATTGGGCTACTTTTAACGTGCGAGATTTTTCGACATATTTTAAGAGTAATGTGAATACAAATTTTAAGAAAAACTAAACGCCGATATAACAAAAAAAATCAAACATTCAAGAAAATTTAATCGAAGTTTTTCGTTTTTATTTATTTGTTAAAGAAAATTCCGTAGGTCGGAGGAAAAGAATGGATTTCAAAATTGCAAAAGTGTCTTTAGGGACATACGAAGTTCACGATAGATGCATTTGTGGTAAAATGTACAAATTTGAAGAAATTATGGGGAAATACAAATTTAGTAAATTGAAAAATTTTTTATTGAAATGTAATAAATTCCATGAACTAAAATAGAGTTAAATAAAAGGCACTAAGTCCTGGAGGATTCACTGTTTACTGTTGTAAGAGAGGAACTTTGAAACCTTCTATCATAAATTAAAAATTTGCCCAAACTAGCTAACATCATATATGTCCTCTAATAAAATGCATATATTATGGAAGGAACCAAAAATACTCATGGAGGGAATTTCCCCCTGTAAATGCGATTCCTTTGCACTGAGTGCTGCATTCGTCACACAGGTAATAGCAGAATACAAAATTAAGAATACATGGAAAAAACGATGAGAATAATGGGCATGCTGTTTAACCGATCTGCAAGTGTAGATTAGACGGCCATCTATAATTATTGGGAAACCCTGGCAAATGTACGTACACGTGGGTGATGTATGGCTTGAAAGTAAAATATTATAGCTAGGTGGGATAGGGAAATTTTTCCAATAAAAAATCCCGCCTTAATGCTTCCTCGTTTCAGTTATCAGTTTAAGTTTATATATATACGAGGATAGGGCCATAAGTATTTACTCTCACTGACTAATGCTATGTTCCCACCAACTCGTTTTCCTTATTCGTTTTTCCAAAACATTTCACCGTTCACACCGGGTTGAGATGTTTTAGTTTGAAAGTTACCATAGAAACTAGAAATTCACATTTACTGGAAATTCACATATATGCAACCTATGTCCAAATAATTACCGCGAGCGCAAAGGGAAAACATTTTTATGTTATTTTCACATGTCCACGTTCTTAAAAGCCTTTGTTTATTCATTTTTTTCTATGAAACTTATTTCAATATTTTGACATATATTTTGAATAGGGTATGTTATTCGGGGTATAAAAATTAGGTGGGTTCATATTCTAAAATTGATGTGTTTTGGAGGAAAACTTGTGTTTTGAACTTGTTTTTTTATTATGGCGAAAACGACTCGTTTTGAAGTGCTTATAAAGGGAAAATAATATATTCTTGGAAATGCCATCAATTTTAACCAGATTGGACCCGTTTTTCTAATAGTGTAACGTGTGGATTCGAGGTTGTCCACGGTTTCTAGAAAGGGAGCAATATACATCGATTGACCACCACCAGCTACCAAAAAAATTACAAAAATCCATGATCTCGTATTGACAGACCACCGATTGCATGCCCGCCTTGCCTTGTCATTGAGCTTAACATAGAATCGGGCAGCACTCAGTGAAGAGAGGAGTTCACCACTGTGGTTCATAATGGATAATAGTCTAAGTGAGCCTGATACATCAGGCTGCCACCTAACCTAACCTAACCTAGATGAGAATAAGAATTTTAAAATAAAATAAATTATATTCACTTTTCATTAAGATTTCCATTATGTGTTGCTAAAGTAACTAAATTTTACTGACCTTATTTGCTTTCTCATAAAAGAAAAAATTAACCAAAAGTAAAGGATAAAAATATTGGCGGTAAATCACATTTTTAAGAATATTTATAAGAAAGTTTTCTTTTGTTTTAGTTGGCATTGAACTTCCTTGTATGATCATTAATTTTTTATACCTGATTTTAGTTCGTACACACAAATAACAAAATAACAAAATTTTCTTAAACAATTATAAAGCGAAATAAATAAAAAGAAACTAATTTAAGGATTAGCTCAACAATTGAATTTTTTTTTATGTAAGATCGTTTAAAGACAGTGTATGACACACAATCCTACACTGAAAGAAGGGTTTTCTAAGGAAAGAAATTTTAGACAAGTTTTCACAAATTATCTTTAGAAGCAAATAAAACCGATTAGATATAATAGTTGCATCGTCTGCTACAAATTCGTGTTTGTTTATTGTAAAAGAGCACCGATTTAGAACGAGACTACAATACACACAAAGAAAATTTTATTAAAACTATTTTATAGCAAAAATTGGAGTACACTTCCACAATTTGAGATTTCCACAAAGCATCGTTAAAACCTGGAAAATTAATTGACCTGGTGTACTATTGAACTTTAATTCTCGAGATTACATTCTCTCATAGAAGAAGAAATAAACTAAAGTTAAAGAAAAAAATCATTGGCGCCAAATCATGACCATTTTAGCTACACAGTAGTCCATTCTTTCTATTTTTGGGAATCGAACGAAAATTTTCTTCTGCTTTAGTTCATATTGAACTTATGAGTACTGTTTATATACCCATTGTTAGTTCATAAAATGTTTGAGACATACTTAAAAAAAGAAAATTTTCCTTGAGCTGTGGAAAATTTGGCAATAAATAAGAAAATTTAACCACAAGCAAATGATTTTTTTTTGCAATAATAAGGTAAAATTTGCGTTGGTTTAACTATGAGACTTTTTTCAGTGAGTGAAAAGGTTCATTAATTCTACGAAATGATTCGTTGTTCAGCAGAACATTCGTAATAATACTGAAACATTTCGTTATATTTACAGATTTGTTTCATTGGCTCAATTTTTATCATAGATAACCTAACTAATAGATGACCCATCGGTGTCAAACGCAGTCTGCCAGTTCCCAAAATGAGGAATAAACGAAGAAAATACGGGGAATTACAAATTCTCTCTTAAACTAAAAAAAAAGTGAACCCTATATTTCACTAAAGCTGATTTAATTATATTTTAGTTCATGGAATTATGTTATTACGTTTTAATAAAGTTTCCATGACTTTAATAATTTTTTGCATACGTTAGTTAAAATAACTAAAATAGAGGAAAAAAATATACACAAATAAAGCATAAAGATTAACTAAATTCGGGTCTCCGACAAAATAGTTCAGAATTTCTTAAAATTTGTAAATTTTACCAGTAATGAGCCCATCATGAACTTTGTATGGTACTAAAGACATTTTTGCAAACTACAAATTTTAAAATTTTCTTTAACAAGTAAAAAAAAAATGAATTATGTCTAATAAATTTTCTTGAATTTGTCGAAAATTATTTACTTAGTTTTGTGAAATCGGCGTGACATCTGCGTTTCTAATACAGTTTAGTTAAAATTTTCTAAAATTAATATATTTTTTCTAAAACTAACTAAAATTTTCTTTCCTGGTGGGTTCACTGTTTTTTCAGTGCAGATTCGTTTTTACAATTTTCCTATTTTATCCACAATTTGAACATTTTTGATACACTAGATGATATATAATCAAATTAAATATTCAAAAAATTGCGACTAAAACCGCGAAAATACAAAATTTAATTTTGAGCACATTTTCTCTTTCTTTGGTCTTCTTCAACATTTTCTGGTCGGAGAGCGGCAGGCCATCTATTAGTTAGGTTATCTATGATTTTAATGACATATTTTAATTTAATACAACGAAGTTTTTTCTATCTATGTATTGAAAAAATCTTCTTTTCCAAAACTTTTGTTTTTTGTTTGTGGGCTAAGTTTGTATAGAAACATCAGGAGTTTTGAGAAAACATTGAGGGGAACCCTGTGAAAAATCATTCGGGCAAACATAGGGGCTTACCCGATTTTAGCTCTGTCCTCTTTTTTATGCACGAATTTTCAATTTTACCGAGCACCTCATAAATCAGTACCCCCCATAACTTCCTAATTGAATTCTTATTTTTTTTTGCAGATATGGAATACTGTTCGAATATCAAACTTACAGACAGAAGTGGACTCTTTGAATAGAGTCATTGAAAGTATGCAAAAACGTTTGGGTCTCACATATCTGGATGATTTAATTGATCTTGAGAAAGAGGATGAGGTAAGAATCGATTATATTGAATTAAGTGCGACAATAAACATAACACGCTCACTCCCATAAATACCATGCCCCACACACTTAGAGCGCGAATTTGAATTATTGTCTGGTGTTTTTTTTTTTATTTCTTTTAAGTCAGACAATACATAAAACATCACATGGCTGTGATGGGTTCGCATTTGATATTTGTGATCATTTTTATGTGCATATTTTTAAATATGGAATCATGAAAACCTCCCAAAAAAGAAGATTGAAATAATTTTCTTATACACTTGATTGCCAATACAACGGAAACCAGACCGACTGTGCTGGTAAACATTATTTGGATTAAAGAGCCACGAACGAGATGTGCCATTTTGGGGTACTACTCGGTTGTTTGGTTGTTTAATTAGCTTAGAATTGTTTTTGGCGCCATTCTTTACATTTGTACAGAGACCATACTCTTGTGAATAATAAAATCCACCAAAATAAAAAATACCAAATTTTCCTCATTTGTTTATTGAAATAGTTGAAAATCTGCAATCTAGCGACAGATTACAAAATCTTTTTGTTCCATAAAAAACATAGATACTAGACTGTATTACAGTGCTTTAACTCGTTTCTCCATCGCACCAATTTTTTGTTCCATGGACTCTGTATTCCTATGACCATATGTACGATCAAAGTTTGGAACATGAATGGTCAACCTTATATCTGAAAAACAAAATCAGTTGTCAGTTATTATAGGTTTGGTTGAAAAGAAGATCCAGGTTCTATTCGACTTGTAGTGCGTTCTCGTTCTCTCCATCGTACCCATTTTTTATTCCACGAACTTGTTATTAACGAATTCCTCAATTTCAATCAATCAACTTTTCCACACAGGTCCTGAAAGACTTTTTACCCTATATCAACTGTTATATATCAAAGTAGGGCAGTGACATAGATATTGGTACTAGGCCTTCTCATCCACACAATAAGCTTTATCTATCCACCATATTCCACTGCTCCTATTCCTCGTCATGATTCCCACGGGTCCTCTGAATGTCGTTCTGTACTTCTTTTGTAGTTTCTTTCCTATTTTGTTTCTTATTTAGTTCACATACACGGTTGCCACAGTTGGTAGAATTCTACCAAAAATGGTAGATTTTTTACTGTATGGTAGATTGGTTGAATTCTTTGTGTTTTGGTAGATTTTGCAAAGAGGAGAAATACAATTTCTGTAGAAATAAAATTTTGCAAAATTTTCTATAGAAATAAAATTTTCTATGGAAATAAAAATATAGTCAACACATTTTCTATAGTTTGTACGAATTTATTTCGGCATAAGCCGGCTATCGTGTAAACCCTTTTTTCGGAAGGTTCAAGTGTGGTTCACTTTTGGGTTTAGTGAACTGCCTGAATTTATTCTGATAATTGGTTGATAGTTTGGATGGAATGTGGTAATTCCGAAACGTGCGCCCATCCAACCATCTTGCAGTCTATAGGGCTTTGCCCAAATAAATTTGACAAACATTATTTTCCTCTGTTGGTTAAGCTACACTTATAGTTTAGTCAATGCAGGGTTTCAAGCTGAAATCAAAAACAACAACAATGATTAAAGAAAGAAACCAACAATAACAAAACAAAACGAATGAAAAAAAAAAATCAGATAAAATTTTGTATAGAAATACAATTTTTACAAAATGTTCTATAGAAATAAATTTTTTACAAAATTTTCTATAAAATAAAATTTTGACAACATTTTCTCTAGAAATAAACTTTTTACAAAATTTTCTGTAGAAATAAAATGTTGATAAAATTTTCTATAAAATAACATTTTGACGAAATTTTCTATAGAAACAAAATTTTCTACAGAAATAAAATTTTGACAAAATTGTCTATAGAAATAAAGTTTTGCAAAATAAGATTTTTTCTTTGATAGTTTTTTGCTAAATTTTTCCCCCAATTTTGATAGATTATTTTGGCTCGAGTGGCAACCGTGTTCACATAGCCTTCCACATTGCTCTACTTTGTGTCTCTCTTGTTCATTCAGTCAACTCAGGCCTCGTTGGCCCTATTGGTTTTAGATTCTTAAAGTTCGTTTCCCTTTGTATCCTAGCATTTAAGCCTAAATTCTGTTTATTCCTTGATTATTATTTTGCATTCCACTATGGTTCGTGGTCGACCCCGAATGTCGATGTTTTTAATATTTGTAACTAAGTAAACAGTTGAGGTTAAAAAATGCCCAGCACAAACTGATTAAGTAGTTTTAGGGGAAAAACTGCTTACCAAGAGCATACACGCAGCATTACAATGCGTTTGGGAATAATGGCTTACCATCATGACCAAAGAATGGTCGGTTACCGTTCATCAAATTTTCATGAGATCTACTACGTAGCAAATGTATTTGCTTCTTTGTGCTGCTATTTACCACTTTGTTAAAATTTAGCTCTTGTTAGTCCTGCAGATAACTATTTGCCCTATGTCCTTGTGAAAGTAATCTAGATTTCTATTTGAACTAACTTAGCTCCAAGTTTATTTGGTGCTGAGAGCTTTTGGTGGAATTACACATATGTCATTACGCCCTACAATACCGTATGTTAAAAATATTTGCTTATCATTACAGGCAGGTGGGCAGTTCTGACCCAATTTCCGCTACCCATAAGAAATGCATTTGAATTTTCGCAAGAGCTGCATACAGGGCTTAACGAATGTGTTTTGTTACCATGAACCTTTTTCATGTTAATTTTTTTATTTACTCAACTTTTTTGATAAAACGTTATTCGAATCTTTAAACAATAAGCAAATTATCCGAATGTATTCGGCAGGTCATGGAGAAATATCGCTCAAACGTTCCGCCGAGGTTTCACAACAATGAACCAATGTTGTTTAACCGATGTTTTTCCAATTTGGTATAAGGTGGGTATAAAGATAGATGAACATCTATCAGACCTTACCAACATGCAAAAACTGAGGAAGTAATTGATGTCAATTTTTAATACTATATGTCGATTTTTAATACTATAGAATGTCGATTAATCAGTTTTGGCCCACATCAAAAATCGATTTCGAATTAACTCAAAAGTCGATTAGTAAAATTAGAAGATTAGAAAAAGTCAACTCCGTCTTATTCGTTTTTTAAGGCGTAATATCGACCATTGACTTTTGCATCTCTAATACTCCTCGAAAATGTGGAATTAGGCCAGGTCAACAAATTTGTTTTCCATATTTTCATGTCGATATATTGCTTTGTTATTATTTATGTTGCTTTCAATAAATTATTTAGAATTACAAGATATTAGGATTCATGCCTGATGTGCATAATACAATGGTTTTGGATAATAGCCCGATCATGCGGGTTCTTTTTGGCGCACGTGCCAACTACACGCTAAGAGATTTATCTGGATGACGATCATGCCTAATGTATCCTCATCCCCATCCCCATGTAAGATGTGCCAAAGAAAATGTATAAAAAATGTTCTAAAATCAAAATGATTTATGCACTTTGTAAAATGTGCGTAATCGTAGATGCAGACTCTCAGGCATGGATGGATGTGTCATACCAGCAGAATTGGTCAATGATGCGCGTATTTACTATAGACGTGCTACACAGTCTACAAGTGGATGGGTGGTAGAGGGTCTGTGAAAATTCCGAAAAGATTATGCACCAAAAAGAAAGCACATTTGTGAGAACAATTTTCCCTGTTTACATTTCCGGCATTTGGAAAAATGCGGTGGGTAATAAGGAAAACAGAATTCTGCATCGATGCCTATATAATTTGACAAAGAACAAGAGGCCATCGACCGAGTTGGGTGACCGTCTTCAGTTGTGAGGAATCTGGTTAGTGTTATAAAATGAAAAGAACATTAATTTTATATTGTCAACGACTAAGTTACATTGAAAAAAGAAAGGCTGACTGTAAATCATTTGTTTCAAAACGAGGGCTGCCTTTTTATATTTCGGGATTAAAGAACTAATATAAATTTAATCCATGAAGATCTGGGAGCCACCGTGGTGCAATGGTTAGCATGCCCGCCTTGCATACACAAGGTCGTGGGTTCGATTCCTGTTTCGACCGAACACCAAAAAGTTTTTCAGCGGTGGATTTTCCCACCTCAGTAATGCTGGTGACATTTCTGAGGGTTTCAAAGCTTCGCTAAGTGGTTTCACTGCAATGTGGAACGCCGTTCGGACTCGACTATAAAAATATGGAATATATAATATGGAATCGGGCAGCACTCAGTGATAAAAGAGAAGTTTACCAATGTGGTATCACAATGGACTGAATAGCCTAAGTGAGCCTGATACACCGGGCTGCCACCTAATCTAACCTAACCTAAGATCTAAACACTTTTGCATGCTTTTGAACCAATTGTCGGAGAACTTCTCTCTTATCACTCTGATAGATACATCAATCAGAGTGACATTCAAACATTCATTCTGAACGCATCAACCGGTTCGAATAGTCGAATGCTGTTTACTTTGCGGCTCATGATATCATAGACGTCTTTCAAAGCACCACAATCGTATTTTTGGAGTATTTCTTTCCACCAATCGACACGAGCCTGGTTTTGATCGATTGCCAAATTGTATGGGATCCAACGCGAATAATTTATTTTTAACGGTGAAATGTTCATGGAATATTGAATGTATGCTGGTCCCTCTAATACCTAAGGTTGCCTCAATCTCACAATATATCACAGGACGATCTTTCAATATCAGTTAGCGCACAGCATCAATGGTTTTCAAGAAATTCATCTCCATCAAAATTCATCATACCATCGATAAATACTGGTCCTTCATGGAGCTCCGTTAAAGTCTGTTCACTGCTGTTGAGTTAATCCATGTCGAAAGTTGCAAAAAATTATCGCAAGAAAATGTTCACAATTTAATTCAATTTTTTGGGTTAGAATCTCTTATGTTACTGTAAACAACGCAAATAGCGCTCATATGTCAATACGTTTTGAGTACGTATAACCTCAAAAGTGTCAAGTTTTACGATAGAGCTGTCTGTTGCAATAATAGGTTTGCCGAATCCCGCAAAAGGCAACCCTCGTAAACTATGTAAAACTCCTAAAGTTAGATTGCGCAAAATATCTGGATGTAATATTGAACAGGTATCTATCTAGTACTTTAGGTAAATAAGACCCCGAGGCCAAGGTATTTGAAGACATCGAGGGTATCCATTCTGGGAATATGTTCTGTTTTCACTTTGTGAAAATTGCACAATCTGACCAAGACAAATTTCGAAGAAAACGATGCATATGTCCACAATGTTTGGCTAGTGAAAGTATTTGTGTTCATCAGACATACGTTGTTATCCAAAGATATTTGACAAGCATAAGCATTTGTACAATTTGGCGTGTAATCCATCAAATATACGCAAAACGAAAATGCTGAGATAATTTTAAAATATTGTCTATTTTTATCACAGAAGGAATTTTATTTTTGCAGCTCTGTCCATGAACACATAGTAGTCGTTCATAACCAACACGATGATGACAACAATTTTCAAGTTAATAGCGATAAGTTGAAAAGGGAAATTGCCAAATACGATATTTTCATAGTATAAATTGTTTAAACTATTGATAAAAATAATTGTAATTCGAAATTGTTTAGAATTACAAGGTAGCTGATACGTAGATCTGTATTTCCGAATCCATTCACGTTTTGATGATGGTATGTCTTCGACCAATATTTTGGCATGTCCACGGCCTTCGGCGGACATACACGGACGAAAAAGACTGTTTTTCATATGTTTGGGTATAAACATTATATGTTTGGAACTCAAATTTTTAAACACAATATTTTTGAGTGCAAACATATAATGTTCATAAACTAGCATAATATGTTTGGGACATATATGTTAATATGTTAGAACATATTATGTTTGGGACATAAAATGTTTGTAAATATAATATGCTTGGATGCAAACATATATTAATTTAGAAATAGCCCATAAACATATATGTGTTTACAAAGAGAGACAAAGTGTATGCTGGAAGTAAAATAATGAAAGTAACCAATTGGCGCATTACAAATATATATACACAAAGAAAATTTCATTATATATAGGAAAAATACTATGTGTGAATATAAACAAGTATAAATTTACATATTATGAGTAAACATATATATGTTGTGAATTGTACTTAAGCATAAAATATTAAAATGAGTATTCGGAGAGAAAATTCATTCGGAGCCAAGATAAAATATATTTAAAAAAAAAAGAGCATGAGTTTTGTTTATCATTTTCGCATTACGGGCACAATTTTTTTGTTTCGTCAAAACAAATCGGAACGTAGGACGAGTAAGTCAAAATATTCAAACAAAGGTAATTAAAGGGATCTTCATAAAAACTAACGAAAGGGCACTATACACTGAACAAAAAGCATGTCCGGTTCCAAAGATTGTGTCTCCACTTTAACAATTTTGATATTGATTCCGAACCAAAGAAGCGGAGAATACAAGTAAGGATGCTTTTAAGACACAATTCTCTTTTAAATGGGGTTTTGTGTACTTGACTCTACGAAGCACATTTCAATTTTTCGCTTTTTCAGCTTTTTTTCATATGCTATAAAATGTCCGTTAAAAACAAGACTTCCAGTAGAAATTATGCTATGTTCAAGTAAAAAATGTCTTAAAAAAATATTGAAAAACATATCCTATTTTTGAATGATTTTTGCCTTGTAGTCAAGATGCAAAAATGCAACAAATTTAAAGACAGTTTCATTAATTTTAAAGAATTTTTCTGAATTATTAAAGTCAAGTTGACCTTAGTCCAATATTTGTTCTTTCATGTTATGATATCCATTTTTAAGTCAAATCACTTAATTATAACGACAACACGACTTCATTGAAAGTATCGACCTTTGAAGATCTATAAAAACAAAGATTAGTTCCTCTTTATTAATGAGTAGTCCAAGAGGAGTTAACGGATTTTTTCGAAAAAAAGAGCGGGCATTGAGTTCGAGTTTTGCCGCTAAAATTATTTTTCATTTTTGCGGCAAAACAAGAATAACATTACAACTTTTTCCGGTAAATTGTATTATAACATGGTGGGGAAAGATCCAAAGCAACAATTGAATAAGTTTATTTTCTTTAAAAAAATTATTAAAGAAAAGTAAAAGGGTAAACCATTTTAACGTGATAATGCCAATTTATACCGGCCTTAAGAATTAAATTAAGTACAAAATTATTCGTTAATAAAAATTCATATTTATTTGTATTTCTAAATTAATGGTGTTACATGCTAGCAAACAATTGTTCACACCAAAATAAATAAACTTGTACACAAAAACCTTTATTTGTTACACTATTTTTATTGTTGCAATAAAAAAATAATATTTGATTTGAACTCAATCCATTTCGTTTATATCAAGCACTTTTCTTTTCTGACTTTAAGTCTTTTATAAAACACACTTTACAATTTCGTATTAAAAATTTAATGTAATAGTATGTAATGCTGAACACCTTTTCGGGAACTTCCGAACGTATCTGGAATATATGTTAAAAAATATATTTAAAAAAAAAAAAATGGTGTTGGTCGAAGCAGGGATCGAACCCAGGTCCCCTGTCACGCAAGGCGGACGACCAACCACTGCTCCACGCTGCCAACAAATGTATGTTTAACAATGTTATGTTGTTAAACAATGTTATGTTTGCATCGGCTCGTGGGCGCCGCAAGCTATGCTATATAAATATAACTTATAACGATAATTATCTCTTGATGACCATAACAGCTACGTAGGCCAGTGGTTAGTGTACTGGCTTACAAACTGTGTGGTCCGCTGTTCGAATCCCCGTCCGGCAAAAGGTAAAATTATAAAATATAATAATTTCTTCTAAAATGTTTGTATTAGAGAAAAAGGTGCTAAAAACTCGTGGAAGTGAGAAAAATGTGAGGGAATATACAATTAGGCAGAAAAAAAAATTGAGCACAATCTTCTTTGGGAGAAAATTCTTCTAAGCATATAATATTTTTGGGTTCCAAATGTTTCCAAACATATTATATGTTCACATAAGAACATATAGTTTTTTTGGAAGGCTACATTATTGAATTTGGATGGAAAAATACAAAATGTTTGGAACTTAGACTACCCAAACATATTACATTGTTTAGACCAATATGCTTTCAAACATATTATATATTGGAAGAAATCAAACATATGTTGGGCAATACCCAAAAATGTATATGCTTGAAGCAAAATATGTTTGGGAGTATATGTTACAGAAGCGATTTTTTTTGAGGGTGTAGCTGGGCGGCTAGGTAACACACAATAATGAGAGTTTGCGAATTGCTTATTTTGGGGATTCTTCTGGTCAGAGAACATAATGTTCACATTCACCACTTTCACGGAATATTTTCAAAGTCTTCACTCAATGAACCGTTTAAGGCGTTGTTGCTGTGTTTTTATGGATCACCACCATGTCGTATGTCAATGGTACCGGTATCATTATAACGATTTATGTTTCGATACGCTTGCCATCCATAGGCGATTCTGATTTTCTATAATACTTCCATTTTTTTTTTGCAAAGGGGTGGTTAGGATAGGTATAGGGCAGCCCGTTTTCTTAACATTACTTACGACCATTTTCGTGTAGCTCCGTTAGTCTTTAACTGCCAGTTAACAGAAAGTAAATTGGTTAACTTTAACTGAAAACCCGTAAGTTCCTAACTGACATGGGATATATAGGCAAGATGACAGATATTTGCATAGTACGCTTTAAAAGTTCTGTAGCTAACGTAGCGCTAATGAAGCTTCATGAAAATGGGAGTTTGACTATTAAGTCCATTCTGGAACCACAAGTGGTATTAATGAGTACTGCCTGATTCTGTATTTAGCTCAATGACTGAAAACATTTTGGGATTGAACCCATGACGTTTTTGTATGCAAGGCGGGTATGCCTCTCTTTTATGCGTCTGGAATGCTAGCTCGATGGAAAGAAATGTTCAATTATAGGATTACTCCTGATGGGGAAAACACAATTAACCAACATGGTCTAAGTGTATAGCTAGTCCTTTAATGTTTATTATAGGTTTTAAAATTTATATTAAAAAATTAGGAAAAAATGAATTCATTAAAACAAGGTAGAAAACAACATCCTGATTTGATTCTAAATACTTTTTCAAGTTTGATTTCTTGAGCACTGTGATGAAATTCTTTCCATTTGATGGGTACATGGTTTGTCAAGATGTGAATGTATGCCAACTAAAAGTGCAATCCTGTAGACAAACCTTATGGCTTCAGTAAATAAATTTTTAAGATGTATAGTTAGAAATAGTCAGATATTACATATAATAAATACATTTATTTCAATTTACAGCAAAGAAACAAAGAATCGACTTATGAGCATCTGAAAATAGCGAATTCTTATCACAGTTATAAGAAAACATTCATTTTATCACGATTAATTCCAACCGCTATATATATTGCAACAAATTAAAAAAAACAACATTAGCTAAATACAATGATCCCATTAAATACAATAAGGAAATGCGCATTTTATTCAAATTTATCTGAAGAATGAATTTATCAAAATCATTTCATTCATTTGAAACATCTGAAACTAATGAATTGAAATCCATTTGGAATAGTTGCAAAGCTATATAAATATTAATTGATCTCATCATATTGTTTCGGTATTTACATTTTTGTGTGTGGTTTTGTTTGAACTTTCATTAATAGAACAACAATGCTTTAATTGATGATATGGACATGGTTCCCGAAGAGGATGAAAGTAACAGTGGAGAGGAAAATGACGACGATGATGCTGAAGACGAGGATGAAACAGACGATGATTATACATATGAAGAAATGATAAAGAAATTCTATGATTATGAGGAAACAGATGACGACGACGATACGGATGACGATGATATCAATATTGAAGAGGATGATGATTTATATGATGATTTTGAAAAATTTGTTGATTCAACGAAAAAAGTTCAACCAGGGTAAATACCATATTCCAAAATGTACAATATACTTTTCGAATAAGACCATATTCATTTTCTTAAAGGGAAAGGAAAATTCGATCTATTACAACAATCAATGAAGATACGGTTACAGATGAAGGTGCAGAGGAAGTTACTCGCTCTCCCGGGATACGGTATGTTTTCAGAAACTTTGTGTATAGAAAGGCATTGAATTTTTGTTTTTTATTTGTTATCACAGATCTTTGCGCACTTCTACCACATTTGTAGCGGCAGACAATGCTGACAAACGTCGCAGCCCAATGCGCCTTTATAATTCTAGAAGACGAAAGTTTCCTTTGGTAAAGAGTGGTAAGTTTTCAAAACTAATGCAAACAATTGCAATAAATGGAATTTCCTCCTTCTACCTTTTGTATGTATGAGAAAAAACTTTTACAATTCGACATGTAGTCGGGGTCCATGTAAAAATATACTAAATAGTCTTGGGCAAAATCGTTCACCATAGTGATTCGGACTCGTCGTTCCTTTTGTACAAAGGAACTAGTTCCTTCAAATCGTTCCATCGTTCCTTTTCCTTCCAGCTTTTTATATTTGTCATCACTGTCATCTACTAAAGGCAGAAGTTCGTGGCCAAATGAAAGATACAAAAAAATATTAAAAATTGAGTAAAATTACTTAAAATAGTTTATAGAAATATAGGAAGAAAAAAAAATGAATGGAAAATTTAAAGAAGTAACTAAACTCATTGCAAGAAATTAAGATTTTTTTGTGTATTGTGAAGAGCCTGAAATGGAACTAATGATTCTATTGAATAGCAGCATAACAATCAATGATTTAATATACATACGCGCCAAAATGAATAAATTGTCATATAGCTCAAACAAAAGTCAAAAAATCAAATTGCGATCCGCGGAACTATGGAGCGTAAGTTGAACATAAAACTAAATGACAAAAGGAACGATGAGGACGAAAGAGATGGAACTAGTGACAATCGTTCCTTTTAGTGAACCGTTCATTGGAACTAGTTCGTTCCAGAACGACACAAGACTAATACTAAACAAGTATATACAGCCGCAAGTTCGGCCGGGACGAATCTTAAATACCCACCACCATGAATCAAATATAATAGTTTACTTTGAAAACTCTTCGTCGTAGCGGGTTACTTGATAATATATAGCATTTTAGGGGGTTTGATGACAAATCTTCTTCCAAGCGAATTCAACCAGTATGCTTTCCGAAGCAGTTCAACCAGTATGCTTTCCGAAGAAAAAAATTTAAAGATTCTACACCCTCACAAAAAATCGCTTCTGTAACATATACTCCCAAACATATTTTGCTTCAAGCATATACATTTTTGGGTATTGCCCAAACATTTATATGTTTGATCTCTTCCAATATATAATATGTTTGAAAGCATATTGGTCTAAACAATATATGTTTGGGTAGTCTAAGTTCCAAACATTTTGTATTTTTGCATCCAAATTCAATAATGTTGTCTTCCAAAAAACAATATGTTATTATGTGAACATATAATATGTTTGGAAGCATTTTGCACCCAAAAATATATGCTTAAAAAAATTCTTCCAAACAATATTGTGCTCAAAATTTTATTTATTTCTTTATATATTTACAATCATAATGAATTATGAAAATAAACAGGTAATATAGGTGCTAACAACATAGGTTTTCGACCTGAATGCTCAAAATTTTGTTTCTGCCTAATTGTATATTCATTCCCCCACATCTTTCTCACTTCCACGAGATTTTTTAGTTCTTAGCACCTTTTTCTGTAATACAAACATTGTAGAAGAAATTATTCAATTTTTTTTATTTTAATTTTACCTTTTGCCGGACGGGGATTCGAACAGCGGACCACACAGTTTGTAAGGATCAAAGAAGTAGCTGATCAATTGCCCAAGGAAAAATAAAATGTAAATTTTGTAATAACAAGCAACAACCACCAACTTAATTCAATATCGCTCCCTGTTAACTAGCGCTCCAAGCTACTAAACACATATATGTTTATAGACTATTTCTAAATTAATATATGTTTGCATCCAAGCATATTATATTTACAAACATTTTATGTCCCAAACATAATATGTTCTAACATATTAACATATATGTCCCAAACATGTTATGCTAGTTTATGAACATTATATGCTTGCACTCAAAAATATTGTGTTTAAAAATTTGTGTTCCAAACATATAATGTTTATAGCCAAACATATGAAAAACAGTCTTTTTCATCCGTGTACCTATGAAGACTAGATCAGATTCTGGATTTATGAGAACCAATTTTGTTTGAGTTTTAGAGAAATCATAAACATATCGTGCACCCAAAAAAAAGTGACCCCACCGTGGAAGAAAATTTTAACTAAAATAGTTTTCTAATTGCAACATGTTATAAATAAGTTAATACTTTTTGTCAAACTGAAGAAAATTTTTTAAAAATAATTAATTTTTTTCTGTTGTTTAAGAAAATTTCATATGTTGGAAGAAAAAATTGGGTTTAAAAATTGGTAAAATATCTTTAGCGCTGTACGAAGTTCGAGACAGGTATAATTTTAGTAAAATTTACTCATTTGAGAGACTTATGAACTCAATTCAAGCAAACTTCTGCCATTTTAGGAAAATATGAACTATTTTATTTTTTAGTAAAATTGTGCAATATATTTGTATACAACTTTTTTTCTTATTTTTAGTTCACGTCATTAAAGTTAGCAAAAAATTATTCAAATAAGGAACATTTACTCATATTGTGCAAAATTTAACTAAAATCAACTAATCTTCATGAACTAAAATAAAGTTCAGCTGGCATTAGAGCCCCTTTTTTTTGGGTGTGTATATGATGAAATAACGCCTTTATTTGAAATCTTAAATCTGTAGATTTTTCCGCCATTATTTAAATGAATACGATGAGTAAAATCTGGAAATTTTACTTTCAGTTCCAAGCGATTTTCATGGTCAGTGCTCCTGCTATACCCTGAAAGAAGTGTTTTCTTCTCAGAGGAACGAAATTTTAGACAAGCAAAGTTTTCTTTTGACACAAATTTTAGAGACAATCGTTGAATAGCTTATCAAAAATTCCGATTAGTTTGTTCTAAACGAAAATATTTTCTACGGAATTTCGTTTGTCTAAAATTTCATTCCGGAGGAAAATATTTTTTCTTTGGGTATACCTCAAGAAGTTAAATCGGTCTATATCGATGCCTTGCCAAATGGACCGGTAAAAATAAATGCGATACAGATTTTTGAGGGTCTAAAATTCCAGTATATGTACATTTTTGTGCAAATCGGATAAAAACTACTGTTTTTAGAAGCCCAAGGAGTTAAATCTGGAGATCGGTCTATGTGGAGGCTATAGTAAAACATGGGTCGACACACACCATATTCGGCTGGCCTATTTGTGGTCAGCCGGATTCCAGAAGTCCTAGAAATAAATTCGGGAGTTAGGTATATAATTGGGGGCTATACCAAAACATGGATCGATACGGACCATTTTCTACACACCTCTTTATGGTCCTAAGATATTTCTAATTTTCGGCAAATTGGATAAAAACTACGGATTCT
This sequence comes from Haematobia irritans, assembly GCF_050003625.1. Classification (NCBI taxonomy): domain Eukaryota; kingdom Metazoa; phylum Arthropoda; class Insecta; order Diptera; family Muscidae; genus Haematobia; species Haematobia irritans. Next base: position 172,685,257 of record NC_134401.1, on the reverse strand, counting down.
AGAAACCCAAGAAATAAAGTCGGGATATCGGTCTATATGGGGGCTATACCAAAATATGGACCAATAGGCACCATTTGCAACACACCTATTTGTGATCTTAAAATACCTCTAGATTTTCAATTTTAAGCAAATAGAAAATATAGTCTCTAGACGCCCAAGAAGTAAAATCGAGAGATCCTTCTCTATGGGGGTCATACCAAAAAATGAACCGATACACCTCAATTTCGGCACACATATTTGGGGTCCCCAAATACCTCTAGATTTCCAATTTTAGGCAAATCGGGTAATACATTTTATTTCTATAAAAAATTTGGTCAAAATATTATTTCTATAGAAAATTTTGTTAAAATTTTATTTCTATAGAAAATTTGGTCAAAATTTTATTTCTAGAGAAAATTTAGTCAAAATGTTATTTCTATAAAAAATTTTGTCAAAATTTTGTTTCTAGTGAAAATTTTTTCAAAATTTTATTTCTAGAGAAAATTCTGTCAACATTTTATTTCTATAGAAAATTCTGTCAAAATTTTATTTCTAGAGAAAATTTGGTCAACATTTTATTTCTATAGAAAATTCTGTCAACATTTTTTTTTATAGAAGGTTAGGTTAGGTTGGGTGGCAGCCCGATATATCAGGGTCATCGGCCTATATGGCGACACACCTCTTTATGGTCCTAAAATACCTCCAGATTTTCAATTTCAGGCAAATACAGTTTCTAGACGCCCAAGAAGCAAAATCGGGAGATCGGTCTATATGGGGGCTATACCAAACCATGGACCGATACGGACCATTTTTGACACACCTCTTTATGGTCCCAAAATACTTCTAAATTTCCAATTTCAGGCAAATCGGATAGTAAATATAGTTTCTAGTAGCCCAAGAAGCAAAATCGGGATATCTATATGGGGGCTATACCAAAACATGGACCAATACGGACCATTTCGACACACCTCTTTATGGTCCTAAAATACCTCTAGATTTTCAAATTCAGGCAAATTGGATAAAAACTACGGTTTATAAGCCCAAGACCCCAAATCGGTAAATCGGTTTATATGGGGATTATATCAAAACTTGGACCAATATAGCCCATCTTCGAACTTGACCTGCCTGCAAACAAAAAACGAATCTGTGCCAAATTTCAAGACGATAGCGCCATTATTAAAGGCTGTAGCGTGATTACAACAGACAGACGGACATGCTTATATCGTCTTAGAATTTCTCCCTGATCAAGAATATATATACTTTATATAGTCGGAAATCGATATTTCGATGTGTTACAAACGAAATGACATAATTATTAGACCATTCTATGGTGGTGGGTATAAAAACATATTTAGCCTACAGCCCACTTCATATATATAGTGATCGTAAGAGAAATATCTTTTAATTTGATCTTTCTAGATCGTCTGTCCATCTGCTTGTTAACCGCATCATAAATGATTTTCCCATTTTTTGTTATTTATGTTATTTGGTGTATAAATGATAGAATTATATTATTTATTCGAGCTTATTGGCCAAGAAGATGAAGGGAATTGATAGGTTAGGTTATGTGGCAGCCCGATGTATCAGGCTCACTTAGACTATTCAGACCATTGTGATACCACAGTGGCGAACTTCTCTCTTATCACTGAGTGCTGCTCGATTCCATGTTAAGCTCAATGAATGAATTGATACTATTAAGTTATTGAAAAGAAATTGCATCGTTGGCTAATTCGAGTTTCCATAGCATTTGGTATAGATCTGGCGAGAGGAGATGATTCATTTTGGGTCTTATGGAAATTACATGAAAGAAATAATGGTTCAGTTTGGGAAAAACAATTCTCGTATGTTATTTTCATAAGAACTTAGCATATAAGACCCACAAAGAATCATCTACCCCGCCAGGTATACACTAAAGGCTATTAATCAATTGTCGATGGCGAAGCATGAATTGTAGTCCGAACAAAAAGTAAATTTTTCAAATCATATTTCAAAGAAAAATATATGACTAATTTATTTTAAATAATTCGTGCAGTGGGAATTTATCAACTTTCACTATACCAATTTCCGATATTTAATAATTCTAATAATTTTTAGGTTACTCTACCATTTCAGCAAAAACCTTAACCTTACAATCACAAGAGAGAGCCATGAATGAAGTTGAAATTTCCAAACCAGCTGTTCACTTCCATCTAACTCACAAAATATCTCACCATCATTCACCTCTACGAATCAACTGTAAGTATAACAAACAAATTGGGGAATTATTAATATACGTCACAGATGTGGAAGTATTGGACATCAGATATTATATTTCTTATATCCATATATTAAGGGTTGTTTTCTTAATTTCTAATTAGAATTTAATCGATTAATACAAAGAAAAAAATATTACCACATTTTTTCAATTAAAAATTTAATTGAATTTTAGAAAATATTCAATTAAAAAATTAATTGGTTCAACAAATTTTTTAATTGAAACAAAAGTCAATCACAACAATTAATTGTATCAATTAATTTTTTAATTGGAAACATTAATATTTTAATCCATTTTGGTGATTAATACTATCATTTCTGTGATTGAAGATATTTTAATTAAAAATTAATTGGATCAATTAATTTTGTGATTGAAGACAAACAATAATTTTTTCTATGTAACAGGTTGGCTGATAAGTCCCCGGTCTGACACATAGATGGCGTCGCTAGTATTAAATGCATATTATTTTTATATAGTACCAACCTTCAAATAATTCGTGTCGAAATTTGACGTGTGTAAGTCAATTAGTTTGTGAGATAGAGCGTCTTTTGTGAAGCAACTTTTGTTATTGTGAAAAAAATGGAAAAAAAGGAATTTCGTGTTTTCATAAAATAATGTTTTCTGAAGGGGAAAAAATACGATGGAAGCAAAAACTTAGCTTGATAATGACTTTCCGGACTCTGCCCCAGGGAAATCAACAATAATTGATTGGTATGCAAAATTCAAGCGTGGTGAAATGAGCACGGAGGACGGTGAACGCAGTGGACGCCCGAAATAGGTGGTTACCGACGAAAACATCAAAAAATCCACAAAATGATTTTGAATGACCGTAAAATGAAGTTGATCGAGATAGCAGAGGCCTGAAAGATATCAAAGGAACGTGTTGGTCATATCATTCATCAATATTTGGATATGCGGAACAACAACGTGTTGATGATTCTGAGCGGTGTTTGCAGCTTTCAACTCGTAATACACCCGAGTTTTTCCGTCGATATGTGACAATGGATGAAACATGGCTCCATCACTACACTCCTGAGTCCAATCGACAGTCGGCTGAGTGGACAGCTACCGGTGAACCGTCTCCGAAGCGTGGAAAGACTCAAAAATCCGCTGGCAAAGTAATGGCCTCTGTTTTTTGGGATGCGCATGGAATAATTTTTATCGATTATCTTGAGAAGGGAAAAACCATCAATAGTGACTATTATATGACGTTATTGGAGCGTTTGAAGGTCGAAATCGCAGCAAAACGGTCCCATATGAAGAAGAAAAAAGTGTTGTTCCACCAAGACAACGCACCGTGCCACAAGTCATTGAGAACGATGGCAAAAATTCATGAATTGGGCTTCGAATTGCTTTCCCACCCACCGTATTCTCCAGATCTGGCCCCACCGACTTTTTCTTGTTCTCAGACCTCAAAAGGATGCTCGCAAGGAGAAAATTTGGCTGCAATGAAGAGGTGATCGCAGAAACTGAGGCCTATTTTGAGGCAAAACCGAAGGAGTACTACCAAAATGGTATCAAAAATCGTTGTATCGCCCTTGAAGGGAGGTTGAAGGGAACTATGTTGAATAATAAAAACGAATTTTGACAAAAAAATGTGTTTTTCTTTGTTAGACCGGGGACTTATCAGCCAACCTGTTAAGCAACATTTTTAAAAGGGGAAAACTGACATAGTTTTCAAACCTATCTTATAACCGAGAGTAAGAGAATGACCGGTACGATAATCGGTTTTCGTGTTGAAAACAATTTTATTTTCGCGGTTATTTTTACAAAAAAAAATATTTATTTTCCTTTAATGTGACTACTTTAACAGGAAAAGAAAACTTCGTTTGTCTAACATTTCATTTCGGAGGAATGAATTATTTTTCGTTTGTAGATGTAAACTCGAAAACCAAACATACTACCAACCTTTAATTTTTAATATTTAACATTTTTATATTTATTGCTGTTTTAATTGTTGCTTTGTTATTTTTTAGCCTACAATGGAGATATCTATATCGGCAGACCTAGTTGGACAAATGAACGTGATTCCTTAGACTCCTTTTTCCATATAGAAAATGGAGCTTTAATTGTACGCGAACCAGGCCTTTACTATGTATATGCCCAAGTCTGTTATAATAATCATTATTCTCAAAATGGTTTTATAATATTCCATGGTCATAAACCTTTTCTACAATGCTTAAGTCATATCAACACCAATAACAATAGCTTCATAAATACTTGTCACACCAGCGGTTTAATATATCTGAAACGAGACGAGCATATACACATTCGAGATTTTCATGCTGATCGTAAATCGCATCTGGAGGATGGCAATAATAGAAGTTATTTTGGTTTGATTAAAATATAACCTGGAATAAATGCGGGCTTATATGAAAACAATTTATATATATATTTATATTTAAGTTATTGTTAGAATAATGTTTTAAATATCACAACAAAAAAATGAATTATATTTGTATCGAGGCATATACTGCTTGCCATAGAAAATATATAGTAATTTATCCAAAAAATCCCATGGAATGTACTAATAGATTATTACTATCATCGAATATTTTTTTATTGTATTTAACTTTGTATATGATGTAAAAAAAGAAACAATAACAATAAAAAATAGAGAATATAATTTTTAAGAATATAATGAAAAATAAATTTTAAGTGAATCTGATAGCTATATGGTTATAATTAAAATTTCGAAATGCAAATTGTTTCGCTCATAATTAAAACCTTATTTTTAGATTGTATCTATTATTGATTGTACACTCAAAAAAAGTTTACTTGGATCCAAAGATTTTGACTTTCCTTTAAGGATTTTGGTATTGATTCCGAGCCAAAGATACGATTTCTTTAAGATAAGGAATTTTTTTGCGACCTATCTGGCTTTAAATCTAGGATCTATAAAATTAAAATTAGGATACAGATCTCATTTATCGAATTTTCATTCTATTTTTCCGGTATATAAATAAAACTATTCACGTACAAACAAATGCCAGTTTACAAATCCAAATTATGACGGATATTTCGAAGTAAAAAAATATTTTCTTAATTCCAAAATAACTTTAAACCAAAGATGCTAAATCCTCAAAATAAGTCTTAGCCTATATTTGAAGCGTTTTTATCTTAAATCTAAAGATTCAATATTTCAGTTAATTTAAGGACGATTTCTTTAAATCAAAAATGTGCGTTCTTTACTTTAACGAAAATTTGCCTTAGTTTAAAGTCATGCAACTTTTACGAAGGGACGCAAATTTCCAAATTGTATGTCCTAAATTTAATGAAAAAAATGTTTGAAGCAAAGATTATAAACTTTCTTGTAATTAAAATGTTATTATTTTAAAGAAATTTGTCCTTAATAGTGTGTAAATTGCGCATCCTAAAATTGTGGTTGCGTAATCTTTAATATCACGTAGATATTTTTTCAGTGTACCCAAAAACAATATCGTACGTGCTAGAACAATGTTACTGACATTCAAACGAAATTTTGTATTATTACAGTTTTGCGATGTGTGTGAAGATAAATTCGAAATTTGCAGGAAAGACTTAGCAGAGACATAAACCATATCTTTAAATACTAATTTAATGCAAAAACTAAGCCGCGTGCGGTATAAAGACTTAATTCGTTCGAAAAGGCTTGAGCTCAGCTTTTATAAAGTCTTCAGTAGAAAATATTTTGTGAAAAGCACCAATTTGCAAAATTCAACACATTTTTACTGTACAAATTTGCGCTTTTCAAAAAATCTTTAGTGTTTATAAAAGCTGTGCTCTAGCCGTTCCAAATGAACTTAGTCTCTAGTTTTAGCTTAGTTTTTGTAGTAGCTAAATAGTACACATACAAATTTGAAGAACTAAATACTTATTTAAGGATTTGGTTTGTGTCTCGGCTAATAATTAATCTTCACACCTATAGTTTTGCGATATATGCTTAGCAAAAATACCTAAATATTTCTATAAAATAGCGAACATTTCGCTAGAAGTTGATTTCGTATCTGTAGTATAAAAATCTTTATATACCAAAAAAATTTACACACTGGTTCTTTAAAATTTTACACAAACATCTAGATAAATTTTTAATCAGGCCTGATATGCATCATATTCCAATTAATTGGTAACAACTTCAACTTTAAAAGCGCTTCCTGAAGATGCACTCCCAATGATGGTCTTTATTTTAACTACCCAGGAAGTTTGTTTAATTCAATTTTTTATAACTTGGTTTTTTCATACTTTTACCCCCCATTTTCATGAAGCTCCGTTAGTGCGAAAATTTTTCCAATTAAAATCTTAATTGAGTTATAAAAAATATTCAATTAAAAATTTAATTGTTTAACCATTTTTTTTAATTGAAACAAAAATTTTAATTTTTTAATTGGATTAATTAATTTTTTAATTGACTTTCAATTAATTTTTTTAATTGATACTATCATTACCGTGATTGAAGACATTTCAATTAAAAATTAATTGGATCAATTAATTTCGTGATTGACGCCCATTTTCATGAATCCCCGTTACTGCTCCGTTAGCTAACGAACTTTTAAACCGTACTACGGACTAGAGGTGTGCACGTGAGTAATATTTTACTCACGCTCACGCACACTCACGACGGAAAAATCTTACTCACGCAAACTCACGCACGATATTGTTTGATAGGTCTCACGCACACTCACGAAAAGAAAAGAAAATTTGTATTCACGCACACTCACGCACGAAAATACCGTGACTCACTAAAAATACCGTGACTCACGAAAAATATCGTGACTCACGAAAAATGTCGTGACTCACGAACAATTTTTTGAGTAATTTACTTTAGCGACGTATCTGAAAACATGAGAATTATTAAAATCGAGAGCGTTATTGCACGCTTAACATTCCAATTGTCACTAAAATTTTAATGAATTTAACTCTTAAGCTTTTTATGTTGGTGAGCGGGATTATTTTCGTGAGCGTAAATCTTTACTCACGCACACTCACGAAGAAAATATTTTCGTGACTCACGCTCACGCACGACATTTTGGTTTGTTAATCACGCACACTCACGCCGTTGCCATGAGCGTGACTCACGACTCACGCGTGAGTCACGAAAATTTTCGTGAGTCACGACAATTTCGTGTCACGTGCACACCTCTACTACGGACACATCTGACATCTTGCTTATATATTCCATATGTCAGTTAGGATCTTAACTGCTGAAAAATTCTCAGTTGAAATTAACCGGAGAGAAGCTATTTCAATTTTACTTTCTGTTAACTGCAAGTTAAAACCTAACAGAGCTATATGAAAATGGCCGTGAAAACAATAAATATAATGAATTTTAACCTTAAAAATTCATTATTTTAAACCATACTACCATTTGAAAAATATCCGACATTATGTGTCATTAATGTGCTTTTCGCAACTTCAGAGACATTGGCAACTTCTTTTTTTGTTGATGACTGCGCGCGCATATCGATTTAGGATAAAAACATTAAAGAGCAAATATCAACAATAAATTCAAGACCAGAAAGCACGAAGGAACGTGTACGAAAAAAACAATAACAAATAAAAGTGGATAAATTCTTCTCCCCTCTTCATTCATGGATAGGAATGTGCTAAATAATGAATGGTAGTATGGCGACAAGTGTTCGTTCTTATCCTCAAGTAAATGAATCTGTATTTACATAAAATACGTAAGCATCTCGAGAGTCGTGCTCATTCGTTAATAAGTACCCGAAAGGATAACACCGACCGACCAGCAGCGTCCTAGTGGCGTTGTCGCTCTAACACATTAGTAAAGCAAGAAATAGTGAAAAGAAGAGTCCTTAACATAAAAATAATTCTGCAAGAAAAAGAAGTGTATTGTATTGTGTTAAACCTTTCAGTGTTTGAGGCTAGATTGAAAAATAGAATATTTTTTCAAACGGAACAGAAAGCATTTCATTGGGGGTAAATGTAAGTACAATAATTCTAGAACCTCTAATAACCACCTACCCAGCATCTACCTTTTGAGCATTAAAAATTCTTATTATATAAAGTGAGTGGCTGCTGTCTCCAATTTGAAAAGGTTAAATGTCATAAAGCATCCGTAAGATATATGAATGTCATTGTAGTCCAACAATATATGGACTATGTAAAGTGCGTATATGTGATAATAAATGTGGCGAATTTTCATATGGGGTTACTTAGTATCTATATGTCATTCCATTGAAACCTTATAGTCAAAGGATTTCTTGTGTGCGTGAGTTTCAAGGAATGTTCTTCAATTTATTTTATCGTTTCTGTCTGTGCTCATAGACTCAAAGCTCTTATTATATGTCGTAAATTTATTATCCCTTCTCTAAGAATGTCCAACATTATTATTAATTTTAAAATTGGTTTTTATTTCTCCAAAAAGACAACAAAATTGTCATTCCTAATTGTGAAGAAACCTCTTTTAAAGTGTCATCATTCACTCATTCACATATCCTGTGAACACCAGCTATAGAACAAATAGGGTGGGGTAGGACAGGGATACATTTAATTAATTTTTTGTTGAGAAATACTGCCCTAGAACCAAGTCACCACCAAGTATTCAGTATTACATTGCTAAATTTGTTACTTGCTACTGTCGGAATTGTATTCGTATTGGGTAACGCAAATAATATGATACCTGTTGATAGATACATTTTTCACCATATATAATGTGTGTGTGTGTCTGTGAATGTAACGGCATTGTTAGTATACAAATATTGTCTTGTAATATCTAATAGTCCTTTTATCGTCTTTTCCAAGAATTGATTTACAAAAAAAAAAACTAAACATTTTTAGGCTTGTTTGTAAGAAATAAAGATGTAGACAATGTTTGTAGCAAAACAAACAAATTTTTACACCCAAAGAAATTTGTTAGTTAACGCAGCAGAAAAATCACCTAAAACAACAGAAAGTTTGCTGAAACAGCAAATATTGATTGAACATGATTTAGTTTGTCTGCAACCACCAAAAAAGAACTAATTTTGGGCCTAACGTAATAATGAAAATATATTAGAATATGTACTGTATTTGTTAAATAATCTGAAGATTTCTCATATCAAGGTGTAACAGCAAACAAATTGTTTTTGGGATTTTATAGGGCAGGAATCCACAAAAAAAACTTTTTGTGGTGCTTGAAAATACTTTTGGTACTATTTTGGAACCAAAAAATTTTACGAAATATTGTACGTTTGATCGCAAAGTACAAAAATATAACAGCAAACACCGTCTGCTGCGATTTTAGCAGATATCCCTGTTATATATAAAGGTTTTTGTTCCCATATACATATATCTAAATCTGACTCGATCTGGACTAAATTTGTTAGACTTCTACAAAATCTATTGTGAAAATTTAAGCCCTGGCGTGAAACACAATGTTACCAAAAAAATATGGCAAATATTTAAATCTGCATAACTTTTTAGGCAATTTCGCAAAAGTCTATTTATAATTTATCGGCTGATATCTATGTATTAGAAGTATACGCAAATTTTTGAATAAGCAGTGGCGATTTTACAAGGGAAATGTGGTATTATATGGGAGCTATATCTAAATCTGAACTGATTTCAACCAAATTTGGCATGCATAGCTACAATGTGAATTCTGCTCCCTGAGCTCCCAAAATTAGAATCTATATCGAGAACGTTAATTTTACTCCCTGTACAAAATTTAAAGCAAATCAGGCTTAAATTCTGGCTTCTGGGCCATATTGGTAGATATCGGACGAAAGATATGTATGGGAGCTATATCTAAAACTGAATCGATTTCTACCAAAATCACTAGGGTTCTATTCTGACCCAAAACACATACTAGTGCCAAGTTTGAAGTCGATTGGACCTAGACTTTGACCACAAAAATACGTTCACAGACGGACGAACAGACGGAAATGGCTAGATCGACTCAGGGGCCGACCCTGAGCAATATTGCGAAATACACCATATGTCTATCTCGCCTCCTTCTTGGTGTTGCAAACATATGCACTAACTTATAATACCCTGTTTCGCAGTGTGGCGCAGGGTATAAAAAAATAGACCGGGTCACATCAAGAGAATAAGTGGGACATGGCAGAAGTTTGGTAGCAAAATCCCACCAATTTCACCCAAGCGAGAGGGCAGTTATCCGATGTGTTACAACGTTGAAAGATAAATTGTGCCGTGTTTCTTCAATTCAACGACAAATCGATCGGAGATTTGTGATCATTTTACCCTTCTCAAAGTTCCCGAAGAGGATCACATCTTATGAATCCCAAATGATGGAGAAAATTAGACTACTATTTCGAACTAAATAAAAAGTTTGAAATTGTAAAAAAAAAAACAACAACAAAAAGGAAATACAACCGGAAAGAAAACGCGATAAAAATAAGTAAATATTTTTCGACAATAAATTCAAAAAAGAATAATAATTCATTTCTTTCTTCTGAATGAAAATTTCGAATTTTGGAGAAACACGTTAAAATTAGAATTTATAAAAATGCCTTTAGCACCATATATTTTAAAGATGCATACAGTCTAAATTTTACATTTCTGTGAATTTAGTAAAATTTTATACTTTATTTGATGAAAGTAACTTTTCTAAAATTTTACGAGCATACATTTTATTCCGGTATGTAGTTTTTGTTAAAATTCCTGTTGTATGGCAATAAAGAAGTTCTATTAAAAGTGCCTATGTACTTTATTGGGTGGTAGAAATTTCACTAGAACTGCATAAAAATAGAGATAGGCATTTCCAAATAATTTTCAAAACGAAAATTCGACATTTGAATTTCGAAACAAAGTCAATATTTGCAAACATTTTAAAATATCTTGAAGTAAGCTTTTCGGCATAAGAGGATCGAAATGAAATTGATTATCCAATTAGATACGAAATTTCTCATTTAAAACCAGAATATTACATTGAAAGTAGATTTTTATTCAACAACAAAACTCTATTAGTAGATTTTGAGCTACAACAAAAAATATTATGAATTTTGCTAAGACAAAAATGTGAATTAGTCGAATTTGGTAAACTCATTTGGTCAACTCTGAAAACTAAAAAAAATGTTAACCATTATTCTTTTGATAAAAAAAGTAAATTTCCGTCTAATTTATCCCTACTTTGTTATCAAATATATATGAAACTATATTATATATGTGAGAGGAATTCATTGTAAGTAGAAAGCCATATATCTCCATGATGCCCACTCATTTTCTCATTGTATGTGTATTAGATTTCAGGTGTGAGGTATTATTTGCCATTCCGTCTATACTAAGGATGCCAGCCGGGTACAGTATATGACACTCATCTCTAATGAAATATTTTATGAAAAGCTTTAGATGATGGAATTTTTCTTTACATTTTCAACAAATATTTGTGGGAGCCTGCATTCATCCCTCATCAAAACTATAGCTTATACTCGTAACCACCACATAACTGTGTTGATGTCATTAAGGAGTAGAGGAAGACGTACAATGACATTCCAAACCCTCAATTCTGTGCTAAGAAGTTTGGTTCGTATAATCTCCTTAATTGTACGTGATGGAATGCCTAAAGTATTGCTATACAAATTAAGAAAATATATTGGTATTAATAAAGGCAATGGATCACAAAAGTAGGTAAAGAAAAAAGTAAGAAATTGAAATGGGAAGAAAATACATATTTTGGTTTTTGTCAAATGGATTAAACTTTATTTAACTTTTTTGTAATGGAAATATTGAAGACAATATTTGTAATGGGATATTGAAGACAATTTTTAAAGTAATTGGTGAAAATTTAAACATGGGTTTATTCTCAAGAAAGTTTAGTATCACGAAATAAATAATTCCAACTAACCCTAAAAAGCTAATTTTTTTTAAAGTGGGGGAACACCTCATATTGATATGGAACGTTGACTCCTGAATTTAATGGACGCAATAAAGCCCCAAACAATTTTGTTGATGCGATGTTTCATAATATGGAGGTTTATGTCGCTACTCCACCAATTAATGTTCAATGTGTCCATTAAACATTTTATATTCGTTAGATATTCTGATATTGTATTTCTCCAATTCTTGAATTATTGATAATTGGAAAATTCAAATACAGGTCGATTACAATAAAAACAAGTTTGTAACATTGCCCAGCAAAAACTAGGTAACCACATCTCATTACAATTGACATTACCAGGAGTAAAGCTGTCATTACACGTTGCATTACATTGCGGCGAGTTATAATGACTAACTTGTAATGACAAAAATAAATACTTCTCGGTAATTTTCGAATTGTTATTCTCAAATTTTTAGGCAGTTGAAGTTAACGAACTTATAAAATAGAACAAATGATGGTACCATTAGGTATAATTATTCACATAATCGAGCGCTTAAATAAAAAATCAAAAATAATATGTAATATGACGGTAATTCTGAAAAATTTTCCGTTAAGAAATTTTTATCACAAATATTTCATAATAATTGTGTTTAATGACATTATCATATTATGTTTTAAATAAATGCTTTTTTATACCTCATTCACATTACACTTCCAATATGCACTTAAACTAGATTTCAAATGCCATTTGCCTTATAAAAAGGGACTTAAAATCCACTTTTGGTAGATTTCGAACCTAATGTGAATTGACTATTGGATATATTATAACGTAATTCAGGAATCCAACTCCCTTAAACAACCTACATTTATTTCTATTTTAAGTGTGAAATTAATTTGTGTGTAATCTTATTTCGATGATTTATTAGATTTTTTGTTCATTTATACAAAATTCGTTTCTATTCAAGTAGTGCTCCTATTACAGCATCACTCGCCATATTTTGATCCATTGTAATCGGCGACAGAAATCAATATTTTCGAGATTTGGTTGGCTGAGACAATAAGTGGCTATTTTGCAAACTTTGGTGTATCTACGAATAAGTCATTACATATTAGGTGATTATATGCTTTAAATGCACTACTTATTTTATGGCCGAAAGTATGCCTGGGGAGAAGTACTTTCCTTCTAGGACATGCGTATGTAAATGTAATCCGAAGCGATGCCGATTAATAAGAGGTTATTAATTTTAAAATAGGCTTACCTACAAGATTACCGGGTAATGAGAGTTTTTGCTGGGTGTATTTCTAATTTACAAGCTTTTGTATGAGAAATAAATGTCAACTCTGTTTACATTCCAATTGCTTTCAATCTGCTGTACCGTTAAAATGCAACGGTATTTTAAGTTTTATTCTCAATCATTTCTTTCAAATCATTTGTGAGATCACTCTTTTTTTCTCACTAACAGCAAAGATTTTAAATTTACAATTCTCTCTGTTCAAAATTAAAATGTGTCTCATAGCCCTCTTGACATTTGGTCTCTTATTCTCAGAGCACAAGACTGTGTCTTCTCAATTAGATTGTCTTTGATCAACATATTAGTAAGGGTTTGCCAACTTCCAGTTAATTGGGTAATATTTATATCTGAACATTATAAAAGAGCTGAACTAAAAAGTAAATACCACATCGGTTCATACGGTCGTATGATTAATCAGGTACCATAACGTATACGCTATAGTGGAAAAAGAGTTTTTTGAAAAAAGCCCTGTAATAAAATGTTCGCTACCCATAGGCATAATCTTGTAATTCAAAGTCGGTTTTGTATTGAAGAAAATAATTTATTAATGTTTCGTTCTAAGGTTTTTTCACAGAATTAAAAATTGTGTATATCAAGAAAAATTAATATACTATATGTATTGAAAATAAAGCCTACTTATATAATTTAAATTAAGAAAGAACACAGTTGTGTATTAACCAGTATTTTCAATACATACATTCGTTAATTACTCCAACACCATGCTTACTATACTCTAAGGATTGTTTAGATTTTTTTAAACATATTGTTGGTTTAGGTCTATTCTCGCACAGTGCCGAGAATAGAGCAATTCTTTCTCATAGCCCTCTACAGCTTGACATTTATTCTCTTATATTCAGTGCAGTATTGGGGATTTTTTCTTGAATGGGGACGAAATTTCTGAGTTGAGGGCTTGGGAATATGGTGGGGAATTTCCATAAATTTGGAGATTTTCCCATTTTCATATCTCCAGTATTTGGAAGACGATCACAAGTCTCTTGGTGTTGTGGTTCGAAACATTGATCTTATTGCAGCTTGGAGGATTTGACAAAAGTTTAATTTTTAAATTAGTACTGATTTTCCACAGTAGAGCCTTGTTATACTTAAAAAAAAAACATGGGAATTTTTGTGAGGAATTTAAATTTGGGAATTTTTGGGGACGGAAACATCATAATTTGGGGAAAAGAGCCAGAAAATACTGGCAACACTGATTCAGAGCACAAGACTGTATCTTGTAACTAGATTGTCTTTGGTTAGTCTTTCAAATGGGATGCCTTATTTCTATGTAGGATAAATTGACGTAGTTTTCCCGTAAAAATTATCCCGTCAAAACTTGCAAAAGAGTAAGAAAGGATTTTATTCTCTTTGCTAACATTATCAGAAATGTACGGGAATGCCTACCAGTATCAATTTATCTTGAAACTTCTCTATTTTTAAAATGTCGAATTTAATCTCTATCTCTCGCTGGCTCTCTTTCGAACGAACGACTTCCAGTAAAAAATTGTGATAATTATTACAAATGATCGATACTAGAATATGTATTTCAAAATATTGTTTTTCTTCATTATTTCCTGGTCTTGCTCAAAAAAAAAAAACAAAAATTAAAAAAATAATTTCAACTCAAGACCAGCCTTGACATTAAAAAAAAAACAATTGATTTTCAGTATGAAATAACACCAACATAAATCAGCATAATTCTGAGTATTATGTTAAAATTGAAAATTTGTTTATTTTAGGAGGTCTTCATTTGAGCAAAGAGATCCCAAGTACTAGTTAATTTCAATAAAACAAAAACATATTACAAATTCATTAAATGAGCTACAGAGTGTGTCACTGGAAGGAGACCTTTTCAAAAATCAAAAATATCAATACATTTTAAAGATATTTCCATTATACCCCCTTTTTTACAACAATGCCTACAAACACCAATGTATTTCGTTTCCACAACCTACAAATGAGTAAACCCGTCGATAACTTTTAAAGGATAAATAAAGCATCCTTGTTAAAAGTAATTTTTGCCTCTTGTTCAAACTTCATTAAGCACTGAAGGCACGTTTTTATTATGCAAATGAGAGGACACCCTTCTGGATTTTTTAATTTGATTTAAACTTACAAGGACATTGCCAACAGCTTTTTGCAACAAAACATGAAAACAACTCCTATGAATAATAAATTAATGGTTCGTTATAATTTCTGGTTCTCCTTAACGTTTATCCGGCCTACTAATCTTTATCTTATTTGTTTTCTTGTTGTATTCTTACCTTTTCTATGTAGATTTTAACCTGTTGCAGAAAAGCCCACTGAAATGAGGGATAGCTGTGTAATTTTGTTCATTTTATGGATGGCATCCACATCAAGTGGATGGGCACAACGTTCACCGTTTTCCTTACAGGCAGCTGTGGATGAATTACATCGTCAAGAATATCCCTTGAATTCTCCACCGGGCCAACAACAACATTATATGGCAGGAGCATTTGGTTCATCTGCTGATCAAGATTATTGGGATGAAGGTATGTTTATTCAGAATTATGAATTATGTTGTAACGCTGTGTTGCTTCTATTTTGCTTGCTTAACACTTTCATCTGTGATGTATGAAAATTCACGCCATATTGATTTAACCTGGTTTCATTTCAAGTCATTGTGGGTAGTATGTAAAAAATCACAGATTAAGGTATAAGGACATTTTCTCAGTGTTCGATTGATAGGTAGTTTTATTTGTGAATATATTTTTTTTCTCTGTGAATGTCCATTCCTTACACAAAAATTTTTTCTGATTCAATCATGAAATTAATTGATCCAATTAATTTTTTAATTGAAATGTCTTCAATCAGAGGAATGATAGTAGCAATTAAAAAATTACTTGAAAGCCAATTAAAAAATAAATGATACTAATTATTTTTGAGATTGATTTTTGTGTCCACTAAATATTTTTTTGAATCAATTAAATTGTTAATTGAATATTTATGTTAAACTCAATTAAAACTTTAATTGAAAAAAAAAATCCTGAAATATTTTTCTTTGTAGAGAAATTGTTAACTTAATCAGACAAATATTTCCGATATGATTTATTTTCTAAGAAAACCCGCAATCGAACACCAAGAAAATTGATCGTTGTGTAGGTGTTTTTGTGCTTGGTTATTTGCTTTATGTATTTCCGATCACGTTTTTATATGCTGGTTGTTATAACGTCACTGTCGCTTTTCCATTTTTTAAGATTGTTTCTGTATCCATAGGAATCATTATCGGCAATAACATATCGCTCCCATAAGAAATACATGACTGAGAAAAATGTGTCATAGACAGACAATCGAAATTTCCGCCGGGGCTTCAATTTGCAAAGTCCATAGAAGCCCATGATTAAAAGTTCCATTTACATGCCGAAAAGACGATTCAATTGTAATGCTATTTAAATTTTGTTCCATGAAGTATGAAACTTTAGCGAAATTTATGCAAAATCCTATATGTGTCTCTAGCGGAAAATTTCGCTACACATAAGCCATTCTTGACTCCAACAATAGCTTGGACTCTAACAATAGCTACTTGTGGTTTTCCAACCATATATATCGCACTATCACGCTTGACCCTGTTTCTGAAGGCAATATATCAAATTGCTTTTGTAAGCTGGCAAACAATAACGTGAAGTGTCACTGGAACAAATCTCTTAGCTGTCAGACGAGCGGTTTAGAAATAATGGCAACCTGAAGTTGGCCACATCTATGTATTTGCAACCGAAAATTCCGAGAGGAGTTATTACCAACTATTTGTTGTTATCGACTCATAAATTTAACCAAAAAATTTGGTGAGGACGATGTTATCGATTGTTAACATGTTCTCCCATGGGAGAGCTGTCTTATGGCGGCGACATAAATTTCGAGTATAGGCGCTAAAATCAGTACACAGTATAAAATTATGCCTTGCTCTAGTTGCGAACGAAAATTCTGTGAGACGTTGTTATCGATTGTTTACTTTATGTTCCAATAAGAAATACATTGGAAAACTGCATTATAGGCACGCAACAGGAATTTTCGTTAGAGCTGCATACCAGGTGAACTAGTCAAACTAGCTCACCGCAACAACTGCTTTATCAACACGTAAACGAAGTTTCCTATAACTTAATTTGGGACGGTATTTAATATTATCATACATAGAATAAAATGGTATACCTTTTATTGTGTATGTGCAAAGCACACCATATTGATCTTATGGTCAAAATTTACAGTTGAACTGCTTTATGGGTTTCCTAATACTCATCAGAATCCAAGAGAGAGAGAGAGAGAGAGAGAGATCTAAATTAAAATAGATTTTTTACAAGACGTCGAAATGTAATATCCGCTTCATGAACGTGCAGACATGAATACAATAGATGCATAAATATTTATGAGACATTTGTACACTCTTGTAGACATTGATAGCACTACACACATACTTGCATGTCCTCAGCTGTAATCCATCCACCCTAGACGCCTTTCCTAACAATGTGTTGCATAAGCTATAAACGTCACTGCTTCTGCCCATCATGTATACCTCCTCATATCACTGACTATAAAAAAATACCTTTCCCCAATGTTCCTCCTTTCCGTTCTTCCTCCTTTACAGACGCCGCATACACGTTCAACACAAAGAAACAACGAAATCGCATAAATAAACAACTAGCAAAATACTTGGAGCGTGAAAATTACGAAGCCGACCATGGTGGCTTGACTCTTGGTCCCTTTGGTGGTTATGAATTTGATGCCGATAGCAATAGACTTTCCTTGCCCCCATATACTGAAGAACGTAAACGTTCGTCAGTGTTTAGGGAGCGAAGTAGTTTGTACGGTAAGTAATACTATAGTGGGATAAATTTTAAGACGGACCTAGAAGTCAATTTCAAGATTTATTGCCCATGCTCAAGGATAGGCATATGATGGAAACCAATTTCAGATGAGTTTTTCTAATCCACATTCTATGTTATCTCCACCATTTTCCAATAGATGATGGGCCTGCTTCAATTTTCCGTGAACGTGATATTCCAGACCCTTTGGATCGCACAGAACTAACGGATCAATTTTTGCGTGAAATCGAAAGTCCTCGAGAACGTCTGCATCAAGATCGCAATAATGTCTTGCGTAATCTATTGGACAAATACCAACAAGAAAATAATGAAATGGACAATGGTGATATCTACGAGGAACAAAAGAAACGTATGCGTATGCCACCCTATTATATGCTAATGCAAAAGAAACGTTCATACCCGGTATTGCCATGGTTGCCGGTAGAACGTAAGAAGCGTTTTCCAGTCGCCAAGAGATCAACCAGCAATCATATAGCAAATTATGGTCCTATAAGTAGTTTGGGTAAGACTGATGAAAATGTTGAGCGAGAGTTAAGTGAACTTTTCGGTAGTGCCAGTGATGAGAAAAAGAAACGTTCTATAGATGATAAACACACACAGGGAACAGCTACGCCTACACCAGATGCTACTGCCTCCTCTATGACAGATATGCGTTTGGAGTCGAACAAAAATTCCACCATCACTGAGGAGAAGAAATCGTTAACGTCTACTTCCACTGCAGATACAGATCACCATCAGCATGCAGGACATACAATGGCTGAGCATAAGCATGGAAAACGTAGTAACCATCCAGAATCGCATGAAAGTCACGAAGAAGACGCCGCCGAAGAAGAGGAGGAAGATTCTGATGAACATGAAAGTGAGGAGGAAGACGAACACGACCATGAGGAGGAAGAAGATGAGGCAAAGAAGAAAAAGAAACGTGATGTCCCTGCATCAGCGAAACGTAAACGGGATGCAGTTCATTTGAGACGAACAATGGACGATTTGACCATGCGCAGTAAGAAATCTATTGATTGGTCAAACTATTTTGGATTAGATCGCAAAAAGAAGGCAATGAGCATTGGAGATTCCAACAAAACGTGAGTAGCGACATTTAAACGAATCCTAATTGAAATTTTGCTCCCATAAGAAATGCAGTGAAACCTCTCAAACTTGGAAAAACTATGAAAGCGAGCACATCTCAAAAGTGGACAAATTTTAAAATCATCCTCTTATAAGTGGACAGCTCCCAAATGTGGGTCCACTTCTCAGAGGTAGTGGACACTATACACAGAAGCAATGTATTATTGGCGCACAAAAGAAATTTCCGCTAGAGTTGCATACGGGGCTTTAAGGCCTGTATGCACCTCTAGCCGAAATTTCCGCAACCCATATGAAATGCATTGCCATATTTGCTAACGAAAATTCCTTGAAGCGTTATTATCGATTGTTTACATTTTGCTTCCATAAGCATATATCGCGAAACTGTGTTATCGGTACACAAAGAAATCTCCACTAGAGATGCATCCGGGGTGTTAAGCAAAATCTGTTCACAAAATGTGCAGTGAAACTGCATTATCGACCATCAAGCTACTTATTCCCTTGAAAATATCAACTCAATTATTTAAATTTAACAACAACAGATACATTTAACATTTTTACTACATGTTTATATATTTTTTATATTATAGAACCGATATGAAAAAACGAGATGCTGAAGAAGGTCTCTCACCATCTGCTTCCGAAGACAACGACAAGAAGAAGCGTAATATAGACCCCACTAAATTGGAAAACATGAATAAGAAGTTGCAAGCCATCGAGGATTTTATAATTAGTGAAACCATTAAGTACACTGGAGCCCATGAAGGTAAGTTTTATGAATTTTCTCAGTTGGAAAAATTTCAAATTTGTAGCAATGTTTTTTTTCTTTTTTTTTAAAGTCTGCTGAAAAAAGTAGTCTGTGTAGTTTAGTGCAATTTCAGTCACCCATAGGAAATACATCGCTATTTTTGCTCATGAAACTACCGATCGAAGTCATTATCAACCATTTAAGTTTTATCTAGATAAGGAATACATAGCGACAGGGTTTAACTCGACAACAAGCGAATTTTGGGCATTAAAGTACGGTATGCAATTGTGGCGAAAATCATGTTGCATGCCAATAAAGCAGTTTTACAATATACTTCTTTATCGATAACAATCGCGGAATGTATGTCCACAAATTTCTTATGGATGGCAGAAATTTTCGAAAAACGAATATCTTCATATATCTCCGTATATCTCAAACCCAGGGATGTTAACTTGCGAAATAATATACCTGCCTTTTTTCAATGGTTTTATCTAGGATTGTATGCTCAAAACAAAGATTTCGCATATATATCACGCTACCGTTTATTATATAGAGTAACAGTTTTTCGTGCGAAAGCGTGATCTTAGTACTAGGCTTTACGAGATAATCGATAACGTCCCCCTAATGAGAATTTCGCTTAGCAACGTAGCAATAGAGGGTGACTGATATGTAAACCAGTATATAGATAGATATTTTTTAATTTTATTGTCTAAAGGAAAAAATGTCAGAAGTAGCATACAATTTTAGAAAAAATTTAGATTTGCTCGAGTTGGCAAACTTTTGGCTCGAATTATGGCCTTCAAACGACTGATAAAGCCATCGCACACTTTACAAAAACGGCTCTGCGGTATTTTGGCTCAATTCCTGCGAAGTGTCGTCTAGATCGACAATTTGGTATTTTTTAGTGCCAACCCAGTTTCGACCAAACACCAACAAGTTTTTCAGCGGTGGATTATTCCACCTCAGTAATGCTGGTGACTTTTCTGAGTGTTTCAAAGCTTCTCTAAGTGGTTTCACTGCAATGTGGAACGCCTTGCCGTTGAGCTAAGGTTAGGTTAGGTTAGGTGGCAGCCCGATGTATCGGGTTCACTTAGAATATTCAGTCCATTGTGGTACCACATTGGTGAACTTCTCTCTTATCACTGAGTGCTGCCCGATTCCATGTTAAGCTCAATGACAAGAGGCCTCCTTTTTATTGCCGAGTCCGAACGGCGTTCCACATTGCAGTGAAACCACTTAGAGAAGCTTTGAAACTCTCAGAAATGTCACCAGCATTACTGAGGTGGGATAATCCACCGCTGCAAAAACTTTTTGGTGTTCGGTCGAAGCAGGAATCGAACCCATGACCTTGTGTATGCAAGGCGGGTATGCTAACCATTGCACAGCGGTGGCTCCGACCGTTGAGCTAAACATATAATCGGGCAGAACTCAGTGATAAGAGAGAAGTTCACCACTCTGGTATCACAATGGACTGAATAGTCTAAGCGAGCCTAAAATATCGGGCTGCCACTAACCTAACCTAGAGATTTTTGTGTCATTGTGCTGTAGAAATGAAGCGAGGAATCTTATTCTTGGTTGACGCGTTGACCATTCACAGGGTGATGGTGTTGTTGAAATGGTACGAGAAATAAAATATTTATTCACATTAAAATGCTGAAGGCTAAAACGATAGCCACTTTTAATTTCACCCTTGAATTCCATGGTGAATATTTTTTTTTTTGTGATTGCAATAGATCATAATGTTTTTGTAATCTTGTAAACAATAAAATGAACAGTCATTGGAATAAATCTGTCAACTGACATATGAGCAGTTTAGAAATTATAGCAACTTGAAGTTATATACAATACGTATTGGTCACTGGAGGTGCAAACTTAATGATTAACCTCATAATAAATGATTAAAGTTTATTAATTGCTTTTAAAAATAATATATTCGTTAAATGATTTTAGGTATCGGTGACCCCGATGAAATCCAACGTCTAAAGGATCGAGTCCTCTCCCGTTTGGCTACAGCCTATAGTCTAGAGAAAATGCGACGTGCTTTAGAGAAATTGCGTCAGTCAGTGGAAAATGAAAACCACATCATGCATAATATTATTGAACCCGATTCTTCGGATTCATCGGAAAATTCTTCATTGGAGGCAGCTGCCAGGAGGGGCAAAAGTAATCAAGTGGGAAAATCTCTACAATCGTTGGGAGAAGACAAGCTGAACGAAGATATGAAACGCAAAATGAAGAAAAGCAATGGTTTCATGCGTTATCCCGAGGTACCCAACGAGTTTGGGGATTTTGAAGAAACTCTTCAAATTCCCAATCGCTACGAAACTCTAAATGATGCCTACTTGGGCAATAAAAACTATATACTTGGAACAAATCAATGCCCAATCCTGGAAGTAAGTCAAACGATATTTGTTGATTGTTCCTCAAAGCATACTTAATTGTCTTTTAATTACAGTCGATGGCTCAACGTTGCCGAGGTGTGGATCTATTGAGTGGTGATATAAATCAGGAACTCTTGCCACTTTGTGGTGTTCATCAGCTATGCTATTTATGCGTAAGAATTCCATATATAAATATTGTCTCATGAGCTACTGTAATTAAGTATTTCTATATCACAGGGAACTTCGCAAATTGCTTGTGATTACCAATATCTTGCAGAAGCTGATGCAGTTTGTGGAACTAGCAACAATAACGATTGTCAGGCAATTGCCCGCTCGGTTTTGATGATTCTGCGAGGTACCCCTGGTCCACAATTAGGACCTCGAGAGTGTGTCAAAAATTCCTGTTTGTTCAGTGCAATGCGAGAAATAGGACTTTAAATATTTATTTTGTTCGTTTTTTGCAAAGGAGCGAATCCTTAATAGGTTGTTGAGATTTTTGTTCCCCATGTCTGTCAACTCCGTGTGTAGGAGTATTCATTCAATCTCCATGTGTTTAGTTTTTAAATATGGACGATGAAATACCATCATCAACCAACGACATTCATAGAGAGATCAAAACGAAACAAATGAAAATCAAAATTAAATTTACTACAAGAGAAAAACAGAATAATTTCTAAATTACAAATCAGTGAGTTCTCCATATAAACCTATCTATAACATAAATATGAATAAAAGTGTGTATTATTTAAAAACAAAAAATTAAATTAAATATACGTTAACTTATTTAGATTACCAAAATCATATATTTTGAAATCGGCAATGTGAATAACAATTGTTATAGGCAACATATAATAGTATGATCATCAACATCATCAGCACTAAGCGGCATAATCCTATTCACTAGCCACGAAGGATATACTACAAGACCCACACACACACACACATTCACAACCCACCCACACATATAATAACAGAAGACACAGACCTAGACGAGAGAAAAGAATCCAATATATTTAAATGTATTTATTAAATGTGAGTATTATATACAATAATAAATGAAATTTAAAAACAAAAATGTTCTCTAGATATTGTTCAAAATAAACGGCAGCTCTTATAATTATAATAATTTTACTTTTTATTATACCTAAATGATATGTGAATGCATTATCCCTGATGATGGTGGAAAATTGGCGTACAATTTGTTTTTCTTAAAAAACATTGATAGAAAGCTTGGAATTTCCTTTTTATTACTAATACCAATATAACAATCGATAATAAGGTCTCATGGAATTTCCAGCAATGTATTTCTTATGAGTAGCTGAAAGAGTTTGATTGTAGGCTCTACGGAAGAATAAGAATAAGTCCTAACAAAAACCCACCTCAGAGAAATTTCTGTTACCCATGAGAAAATCATGGGTTCTTTGCTAGCGGAATTTCCGTTAGAACGATGTTTACGATTATTTACATTTTCTCCCAAAAGGCCGGTATCTACCTCTAACGGAAATTTCCGCTATCCATAAGAAACGCATTGCTATATATTTGCAAACGAAAATTGCGTGAGGCGTTATTATCGAATGTTTAAATTTTGCTCTCATAAGAAATACATTACAAAACTGTGTTGTCGGAATGGAAACGAAATTTGCGATAGAGATGCATACCGGGCTTAAACAAACACGTGACAAAACTGCTTTATCGGTATGTAACTAAAACTTTTGTAAGAGTTCATACTGAGCTTAAATCCCCAACCTCTAAGGAAATTTTGTACTTCTTATGAAAGCAAATCGATAAAAAGGCTTCACGGAATATAGCAATGCATTTCATATGCATGGGAAATAACAATATAACAATCGATAATAAAGTCTTATGGCATTTCTTTAGCGAATCTAGCAATGCATTTCTTATGGGTAGCAGAAATGTGCCCTAGAATTGTATTCTGGGATTTATGTAAGAGTATTGTAACAAAAACGCACCTCAGAAAAATTTCTGCATGGGTACTTTGCTAGTGAAATTTCCATTAGAATGATATCAATTATTTACATTTTCTCCCAAAAAGCCTATATGCACCTCTAGCCGCTATTTGCTAACGAAAACTCTTGGAGTCGCTATTATCGATGTTTACATTTTGCTCCCCTAATGCGCTTTACAGACTATCAGTTATTCCGGACGACAGTGCTCGTGTCGAACATATCCCATATATTGTGCACATTATAAGTTAAGTCCGAAGGTATAATCGATACTGCTGCATGTTTATGGGATCGATAACACATTTACTTATTATTTAGTCATCGCCGACAAGTCGTATTGATCCGACACACTGTAAGATTTTTTACAAACACCGACATTCCGTCCGGAAAAACTTATAGTCTGTAAGACGCATTAGAATTCGTCTCTAAATTCTGTAGCGTCCCAATAAACACAAACGTTTGAAAAATACTAAAATTCAATAATTTTTCAAACATTTTTTCAAAGGATTAGGGTAATATTCAAGTTGAGAAATTGTTGAGAAAATCGCGTTCTCAACAAAAAACAGACATTACCCTCAACAGTAAAATTCAACACAATAGCAATAATTTCTCAATTGTAATCCTCAAATTGAAATGCATCGCTACTCAATAATTTCTCAAACAGTTTTCAATGTGAGAAAAATAAAAAATTACCATTGTTGCGAATACTTTCAAACCACAATTTGTATGAAAGTCAATCCTAGTTCTAACTGAAAGTCAATACTAAATTTCTAGGGATTTTGTAAATTTTATTATTTTTTTCGTTAACAAATATAATAATCTTAAAAATAACATTAATAATATATAAAAATAATAATATAATACCAATCAAAATGTAATTATCTTATTAAAAGTATTAATAAATAAAACTATGAATACAACTTTAAATATCTTAAACATTTTTACATGTATAATTCCATTTCCTCCATAATGTTGGTGTCATTAATATGCTGGCAATTTGAAATAATTACTATCGAGGAACTTGCTGGCTTGTGTGTTAGAATAGATTCCAGCAAGAGGAAATCACAAAATATCAAACTGATGACGGGATGTAAATTGATGTAATGCACATTTTCATCCAGAAGTTCTTGATATAGGAATTGTTGCACTTTGGTTTAATTGATTGCACTTTGTAAGTTTTCTGAAAAGTTTTCTTTGTTGTTTCCTTCATCGGTTTTTCATCGGCCAACATCTTCCAAGAATATACCATCCAATGATTTTAGTTTTCTGCAAAACAATCGAGTTTTGTGATTTCCATTATGTTTTCATTTCACTTTTTATTTTGACTTACCAATTTGTATTTCTTCCAACTGACCACGTACTTCGTGATTTCCTCAAGAACGTTGGTGTTACAAAATTGTTGTTATTAAAATACTGGCAATTTTCAGGAACTTGATGTCCAGATAATTGGAATAAATTTCCAGCAATTTCAATTCACAAAATAACAAATTAAACCGATGATGCGATATAAATTAAACTATATCACATCGATAGTTTAATTTATATCGCATCATCGGTTTAATTTGTTATTTTGTGAATTGCGAATTATCATCCAGTAGTTGTTGATATGGAAAAGCATAAATACCAAGTTTTTTTGGTTGCACTTTGATTTATGGAAACTTTCTCTTCTCGATAAGCCACTACCATTTTTCATCGGCCAGCCTCTTAATGTGTCCACGAATCAGCATCCAAATATTTTAGTTGTCTGCAAAGAGATTTGAGTTTAGTGACTTCCTTAAAGTTTTCATTTCGTGTTTTAGTTTTACTTACCAATTATTATAAGCAATTTCAATTGATTATTAAAAAATTTCCACATTTTTGTATTTCTTCCACGAACTTTGTTGTCCAAAGTAGTATTGAAAACCATGTGGTTTTTTCGTTGCATTTCAGGGTAGTGTTTTGTCAAAGTTTTCTCCAATTATCTTCAACACATTTTCAAAGTTTTCGTCAACATTTTGCCAAATTGGTTGTAATTCGCAAACAATTTGAAGATGAATTGAAGATGAGCTTTTTCAAGTCAAGTTGAATTTATGTTGAAAATGATATTTACCCTCAAACTGAAGAGGTGTTGCATTTGAAAAACGCTCATCCTGTGTTTATCGGGGTGCCGCTTGAGCCAATTGCCTTAAGGTGAGTACTAAGTTCGAGTTTAAGGTGAGTATTAAGTTCGAGTTTAGCCGCTAATTTTCACTGAAGTGAAAACTAAATCAGTAAAAAAGTTGTACAATTATACATATTTGTTGCAGATTTCATTATAACTTGATGGGGAATATCCCAAAGCAAATTTTTACAACGCAATAAACACAAACGTTTGAAAAATGCTAAATTTCAACAATTTTCCAAACATTTTTTCAAAGGATTAGGGTAATATTCAAGTTGAGAAATTGTTGAGAAAATCGCGTTTTCAACAAAAAACAGACATTACCCTCAACAGTGAAATTCAACACATTAGCAATAATATCTCAAGTGTTATCCTCAAATTGAAATGCATCGCTACTCAATAATTTGTCAAACAATTTTCGATGCGAGTCAAATTCAAAATTAACATCGTTGCAAATACTTTTCAACCTAAATTTGTATGAATGATATCCCCACTTCAAATTGAAAGTCAAAGCCAAAATTCTATGAATTTTGTATAATTTATTCATTTTATCAAAATAAAATATATAATAATACACTACACTACATAATACACTACAATACCAATCGATAAATAATAATCTTATTAAACATATCAACAAATAAGAACAAAAAAAAAAACAACAAAACTTTAAATATCTTAAACATTATTAGTAAACACTTTTGCATTGATAATTCGTTTTCCTTCCTTTTGGTGTCATAAAACAGCATTAAAATTTATTAACCTGTGGGCAATTTGAAATTAGGAACGTACTGGACCGCGTGTTAGAATTGATTTCCAGCAGAAGGAATTCACAAAATATCCATTTTAAACTGATAATAACATATGAATTAAACTGACGATGTGATGCCCATTTTCATCCAGAAGTTGTTGATTTCAACAATTTGTTGTTTTTAACAATGTAATGTTTCTGGAAACTTTTTCTTGTCGATAAGCCACTCATATTTCATTGGTCGTCTTCTTAATGTTTGCAAGAATGTAGCATCCAAAGATTTTGGTTTTCTGCAAAGAGATTTAAATTTAGTGACTTCTCTAAAGTGTTGATTTAATTTTTCATATTGACGTACCAATTATTATAAACTATTTGAAGCAGTTCCAGTTAATTGTCCACCATTTTTCATCGGTCAGCTTTTTAATGTTTTCAAGAACGTAGAATCCATAATTTTAGTTTTCTGCAAAGAGATATACATTTAGTGACTTCCTTAAAGTTTTATTTCATTTTTTATTTTCACTTACCTATTTTTATAAACTATTTGGTTATTTGTCTAAAATTTTCCATTTTTTTATTTCTTGCAATTGACCACGAACTTCGTTGCACAAATAAGTATTGAAAACCACATGGGTTTTTCGTTGCATTTTAGGGTAGTGTTTTGTCAAAGTTTTCTCATATTGTCTTCAACAACTTTTCAAAGATTTCGTCAACATTTTGGCAAATTGGAAGTAATTCGCAAACAGTTTGAAGATTTATTGAAGATGAGCTATTTCAAGTCAAGTTGAATTTATAGGGCTGTTTTCTTTTTGCACTGATAACCAGTGCTAAAAGAAAACGCAAAAATGTTATCAGTTCAAATTTCGATTTTGATTGGCAACACTTGGCCCCCAGCTGTCAAATTCAATGTATTGTTTACAAATAAAAATACGCGGTAGAAAATTAATAATAAATTTAAACCATAAAAGTTATTATTTCTCGAAATAATAACTCATTGAGGGTTTGCTGTCTACCTTTCCACAAGCTTTATTGAGATGAGGCAAAACAAAAACAAAACAGACTCGTTGAACAACTCAACAGTGAAGTTGAAAAAAGATTACAAAAATGAATCCAGTTTCCACTGCCGCCGTCAAAGCTAAAATAATTTCGGATGTTCCAATGGAAGTATTCATTTGAAAATGGAATGCAAAATTGTAATACTCAATTGTCTTTTGTGTGGCACTCATTGGGCATAATGGTGGTCTTCAACAATCCGAATTATCGTATCTGGTCGCATATTTGTTGCTTTGGAGAATGATGACACACTTGGTATTCAATTGCAAAAACATCCAGACGTAGACAAGGAATTATTCAAAAAACGATCGATTGTTGTTTGTACCGATGTTGATGTATAGAAGGTGCTAAGCCACCTATTAACGAAAAGTAACCATTAAAAATACTATTTTCGCCAAACACTCAAAATCAGTGAACCCTCTAGGTTACTAAAGCCAATTTAAACTTAATGGGAATATTGTGTTTTGAGAAAGTTTCAACTCTAATAATTTTTTGTGTACGTTTGTTAATCTAACTAAAAACAGGAAAAAATTAACACAAAGAAAACGTAAATATTTAATAAATCCGTGTTTCTCACAAAACAGATCTGAATTTCTTAACAATTTTAAATTTCACCGCAAAGGCATTCGTGCTTTTCTGAGCTCCATTTTTTTCTTTCAAACTACGAAATTTCATGGAAATTTGACGACAATGTAAAAGAAATTGAAGTTTTTACATTCTTCATCGGCTTTAAAGGGAACATTCAGTCTTCTATTAAAATTCACGGAGAACCGTAAAATTAAGACAATGAGCAATCTTGAATTTCAATAATTGTGTAGATAATCTGTAAGTTATCTTTTTCGAGTTAGCCGCCATTTTTCACTATTATTTTTCTCTAATTATAAAGAAAATAAACCTTATGAAAATTTGCTTTGTGATATTCCCCATAAAGTTTTAATAAAATTTGCATCAGAGGTATAACTTTATACTGTTTCGAACTTAATACCCACCTTTATACTAAATAATAAACTATTTACAATATTTATTTCATTCTATTTATTTTTTTTTTTTTTTTTTTATACACTCCACCATAGGATGGGGGGTATATTAACTTTGTCATTCCGTTTGTAACACATCGAAATATTGCTCTAAGACCCCATAAAGTATATATATTCTGGGTCGTGGTGAAATTCTGAGTCAATCTGAGCATATCCGTCCGTCCGTCTGTTTAAATCACGCTAACTTCCGAACGAAACAAGCTATCGACTTGAAAATTGGCACAAGTAGTTGTTATTGATGTAGGTCGGATGGTATTGCAAATGGGCCATATCGGTCCACTTTTACGTATTGCCCCCGTATAAACGGACCCCCAAATTTGGCTTGCGAGTCCTCTAAGAGAAGCAAATTTCATCCGATCCGTCTGAAATTTGGTACATGGTGTTAGAATATGGTCTCTAACAACCATGCAAAAATTGGTCCACATCGGTCCTTAATTATATATAGCCCCCATATAAACCGATCCCCCGATTTGGCTTGCGAGGCCTCTAAGAGAAGCAAATTTCATCCGAACCGGCTGAAATTTGGTACATGGTGTTAGTATATGGTCTCTAACATCCATGCAAAAATTGGTCCACATCGGTCCATAATTATATATAGCCCCCATATAAACCGATCACCAGATTTGACCTCCGGAGCCTCTTGGAAGACCAAAATTCATCTGATTCAGTTGAAATTTGGTACGTGGTGTTAATATATGGCCTCAAACTCCCATGCATAAATTGGTCGGTATCGGTCCATAATTATATATAGGCCCCATATAAACCGATCCCCAGATTTGACCTCCAGAGCCCGTTGGAAGAGCAAAATTCTTCCCATTCGGTTGAAATTTGGTACGTGATATTAGTGTATGGTATCCAACAACCATGCAGGAATTGGTTCCTATTAGTCCATAATTATATATAGTTCCCATATAAACCGATCCCCAGATTTGACCTCCGGTGCCTTTTGGAGAAGCAAAATTCATCCGATCTGCTTGAAATTTGGTACGTGGTGATAGTATATGATATTTAACAACCGTACCAAAAGTGGTCCATATCAGTCCATAATCATATATAGCCCCATATAAACCAATCCCGAGATTTGGCTTTGGAGCCTCTTGGAGGAGCCAATGTACCAAGCCAAATCATCCGAGTGAGTTGAAAATTGGTACATTGTGCTAGTATATGGTCGTTAGCAACCATGCCTAACTAGGTCCATATCGGTCTATAGTTATATATCCCTCAGATAAATCGATTTCCAATCACACAAAAATTGGTCCATATCAAGTTCATAATTGTATATAGCCCCCATATAAGCGACCCCCATATTTCAATTCTGGCTCTCTACGTACCGTGCAAAAAGTCCATATCGATTTGTAATTATTTGTAGACTTAACTATACATAACTTTTTTGTTTAATATATACCACGTATGGACTAACTCACAATTTAAAAAACGATGTTAAGAAGTTTTAAGATACCAAAACCCAAGTAATTCGATTGTGGATGACAGTCTTTCGTAGAAGTTTCTACGCAATCCATGGTGGAGGGTACATAAGATTCGGCCTGGCCGAACTTACGGCCGTATATAGTTGTTTTTCATTGACTCCTAAAAATGAATAAATTACAATTTACGGCCATTTTCATTTAGCTTCGTTAGAATTTAACTTTCAGTTAACAGAAAGAAAAATTTAAACTGAAAAAATTGTCGACAGTTAAGTTGTTAACTGGCGTATGTTATATTTAGGCAACATTTTAAAGTTCTTTAGCTAACGGAGCTTCATGAAAATGGTGGTATAATTATAACAATGCGAGAACATATGTATGTATGTATGTATTTATTAAGTACAAATATGGATATAAAGAAATATGTATAATAAATAAAATGCTAATATAATGAAAGAAACATGGCAAAAAAGTTTAGGTTTCAATTTGTTAAAAACGATCCTAAAAAGATATAAATATATTTCATCCGAAGAAAATTAACAAGTATATACGGCTTTAAGTTCGGCCAGGCCGAATCTTATGTACCCTCCACCATGGATTGCATAGAAACTTCAGCAAAGAATGTCATCCACAATATAAAATTTTGACAAATTTTATTTCTTTTTTGATAAAATTTTCTGTAGAAATAATATTTTGAAAAAACTTTCAATAATTTTTTTTGACAAAATAAAATAAAATTTTGAGAAAAGATACAAAACTTTGAGAGAATTTTTTATAGAAAATTTTGAGAAAAAATTTTAAAGCAATAAAATTTCGAAAAAGTTTTCTATAGAAATAAAATGTTGACAAAATTTTCTATAGAAATAAAAATTTTGCACAACTTTCTATAGTAATAAAATTTTGAGGAGTTTCTATAGAAATAAAATTTTGATAAAATTTTCTATAGAAATAAAATTTCGACTTTCTATAAAAATAAAATTTTGACAAAATATTCTATAGAAATTACATTTTGACAAAATTTTCTATAGTAATAAAATGTTGACAATATTTTCTATAGAAATAAAGTTTTGATAGATTATTTTTGGCGATATGGACCAATTTTTGTATGGCTGTTAGCGGCCATATACCAACGCAATGTACCAAATTTCGAACGAATCGGATGAATTTTGCTCCTCCAAGAGGTTCCGGAAGTGAAATCTGGGGATCGGTTTATATGGGGGCTATATGTAATTATGGACCGATATCGACCAATTTGGGCATGGTTGTTAGAGACCTTATACTTTCACCACGAACCGGATCGGGCGAATTTTGCTCCTCCAAGAGGCTCTGCAAGCCAAATCTGGTGGTCCGTTTATATGGGGGCTATACGTAAAAGTGGTCCGATATGCAATTTTCAATACCATCCGACGTACATCAATAACAACTACTTGTGCCAAGTTTCAAGTCGATAGCTTGTTTCGTTCGGAAGTTAGCGTGATATCAACAAACGGACCGACGGACATGCTTAGATCGACTCAGTATTTCACCACGACCCAGAATATATATACTTTATGGGGTCTTAGAGCAATATTTCGATGTGTTACAAACGGAATGACAAAGTTAATATACCCCCATCCTATGATGGAGGGAATAATAATGTACAACTTTAAACATAAGATCGATCCTTATAAATAATTTAAAATTAAACAAAGGCCATTAAAAAA
The DNA here is from genome assembly GCF_050003625.1 of Haematobia irritans. Lineage (NCBI taxonomy): Eukaryota > Metazoa > Arthropoda > Insecta > Diptera > Muscidae > Haematobia > Haematobia irritans. Next base: position 172,652,862 of record NC_134401.1, on the reverse strand, counting down.
GATTTATAATTTCTCACTTATTCAGGTTTTCACATGATTCGAATAAACACACTGAAAAAAATATTGTATTGAGGGCAAAGATTTTTTGTGTTTTCCCTTGTCCAACAATGGATAAACATTTAATGAAGTTGTTTTGACCTTACAGTTAAGTGATTCGACTTCTTTACAGGAAAGAACATCTTGTTGGACTATGGCCAATAGGCAAAAGTGCGAAAATGCAAATTGCGGGAATTTTCAGCACTGCCGACAAATGAGAGTGCTGCGATTGCCCTGTTTTCTCCTTTGATTTCTTTTCAGCCCGCTGAAATTATAGCATTTTTTTAGGTTGCTGGCAACATTTTAAAAATGTGCATTCTGTACTGACAAAAATTAAGGCAAATCAATTTTTTCAGAAAAGAAAACACCATAAGTGTCTCATACATTTAAAAATCTTTGCAGTTTTGTAACTTTTAACGATAAATGATAAATGTTAATAGTTGATACCATAGCCATGCTGTTTGATACGGGGATCGTGATCGCGTTGAATAATCCATGCAGACGGATTTCTCGGGATTGTTATGGCAATATTATATGAGGCAAATGTTTTTGAAGACTCGGGTCAATAACTTGTCCAGAAAATGACCTCCAGACCATAATATTGCCCCCTCCATGATTGATGAAACTTTTGGATGGATTGAATTAAAATTGCGACCTCGCCTTTGATTACACATTTTGTTCACAGACATTGCTAGATCGACTCAGTGGCCGAATCGTCTCCTTCGAATATTACACATTCCACGAGAGTAAAGGTGAGTACTAAGTTCGAGTTTAGCCGCTAAAGTGAAAACTAAATCAGCAAAAAAAGCATAAATTTATACATAGAGCCCAAAGCAAATTTTCACAAAGTTTGTATTCCTTAAAATGGATTATTAAAGGAAAGTAATCGTGACAAAACGACGGATTTAGCGGCTAAACTCGAACTTAATACCCACTTAACGCAAAATCCAAACAAATTAGTATTTGTTTATTTACTTTTTACCATTTATCCATGTTCGTTTCTTCTTCTTTTCTGTATGTGACATTCACTTGAGATGTGTTCTTTCCGAGTATTACTTTAGTTGCCAACTCATATTTTGACAACTACAAAATTCGCATGTCATGGTGACTCTGGTGCGACTTGCACTGATAGATGTTCTGGATAGAACACCAGTGCAACGATTGCCATACAAAAGTTGTAATCAGTGCAAAAAGAAAACAGCCCTTATGTTGAAAATTATATTTACCCTCAAACTGAAAAGTTGTTGCATTTGAAAAACGCTCATCCTGTGTTTATTGGGATATTTTTGGTGCTTTTTGGCCTTGGAGAGTTGGCAACACTGGTCAAAAGGCACAAAGAGTTAAGAAAATTTATATCAGTCAAGTCGAGTTGTCATAATATATTTTATCAAATACGACATTTCTTATATATCATTATTTTGCAACGATATCTAACGAATAGCGAGTGTTTTGTAAAAAAAATAAACGAAGAAATCAAATACGTACGTGTCTTCAAGCATCCACGGTGACATCACACATCAAAACAAAGAATCATCATTCTTAGGTTTCCAGCATCCAGACTACACAATGGAAGAAACAAAAATTGACGTGTCCGGCGATATGAATGTCCCAAAAACTGAGCCCAAATCTCAATTTGACTTTAGCAACTTTACACAATTTCAGAAAATACCCAGTCCCTTGGAGCTGATACAACTGACACGCAAATACATTCGACCATGGTCTGAATTTTTGAATATTACACATTCCACGAGAGTAAAGGTGAGTACTAAGTTCGAGTTTAGCCGCTAAAGTGAAAACTAAATCAGCAAAAAAAGCATAAATTTATACATAGAGCCCAAAGCAAATTTTCACAAAGTTTGTATTCCTTAAAATGGATTATTAAAGGAAAGTAATCGTGACAAAACGACGGATTTAGCGGCTAAACTCGAACTTAATACCCACTTAACGCAAAATCCAAACAAATTAGTATTTGTTTATTTACTTTTTACCATTTATCCATGTTCGTTTCTTCTTCTTTTCTGTATGTGACATTCACTTGAGATGTGTTCTTTCCGAGTATTACTTTAGTTGCCAACTCATATTTTGACAACTACAAAATTCGCATGTCATGGTGACTCTGGTGCGACTTGCACTGATAGATGTTCTGGATAGAACACCAGTGCAACGATTGCCATACAAAAGTTGTAATCAGTGCAAAAAGAAAACAGCCCTTATGTTGAAAATTATATTTACCCTCAAACTGAAAAGTTGTTGCATTTGAAAAACGCTCATCCTGTGTTTATTGGGATATTTTTGGTGCTTTTTGGCCTTGGAGAGTTGGCAACACTGGTCAAAAGGCACAAAGAGTTAAGAAAATTTATATCAGTCAAGTCGAGTTGTCATAATATATTTTATCAAATACGACATTTCTTATATATCATTATTTTGCAACGATATCTAACGAATAGCGAGTGTTTTGTAAAAAAAATAAACGAAGAAATCAAATACGTACGTGTCTTCAAGCATCCACGGTGACATCACACATCAAAACAAAGAATCATCATTCTTAGGTTTCCAGCATCCAGACTACACAATGGAAGAAACAAAAATTGACGTGTCCGGCGATATGAATGTCCCAAAAACTGAGCCCAAATCTCAATTTGACTTTAGCAACTTTACACAATTTCAGAAAATACCCAGTCCCTTGGAGCTGATACAACTGACACGCAAATACATTCGACCATGGTCTGAATTTTTGAAAACTGACAATTTTAAAACTGCTGCAAGCATGCCACGTTTAACAAGTCGTTTTGTACGCAATTTGGATTACTTTAAAAGCAATTACATCTTTGTTTTCATTGTCTTGATGATATATTGCCTGTAAGTAAAATGCCTGAGAGTGTCATAGCTCTAGAGAATCCTTATGACGAAAATATTTTCCATTCTAGCATCACTTCACCATTGATCTTGATAGTAATAGCTGGTGTGGCCTATGCTAGTCATAAGGTGAAAAAGGCCGAGTCTCCCGTAAGCATATTTGGTCACCAGTTGTCAACAGCCCATCAAATTATGGCTCTAAATGTGGCATCGGTGCCCATACTCTTTTTAGTCGGTGCCGGCGCTGCTTTATTCTGGACTCTGGGTGCATCATGCTTTGTCATCTCGTTGCATGCAATTTTCTATAATATTGATGGTATAGTTACCGAGGACACTGAGGGCTTCCTAGCTGAAGTAGTGTAATCTCAACACCATTTTATATGGAATGGCGATTCCGAGAAAACTCCAGTGTATTCTCTTTTGGGAGGAATGAAAACGCCCAATATTTAATTGATGACTTCCAGAACTGGTTCAATGTATCTAACTAAAATTGGTTTACATTGTATTTAAACATGAGGCCTTATTGAATATTTCACTTATTTAGTTGTAATATTTTATGAATTTACACACATTGAAAATATATTTTATAAAGTTATTTAATCAAACTACAAACTATTTCAATCATACAATACATCATATAAACACAGAGAAAGTTGCCTGTCCACTGTTCCTTATTAAAACCCCAAGTCAGCTTTTAGGTGTTCTTCAATAAAACGGAATGCTTTAAAGAAATACGGCTACAAAAAAATGTTAACTACAGAATGTACCGGATTTTTATAGATTTTTTGTTTGTTAGCTTGTTTGTGACAAATCCTGAATATTGCATCAGCTACCTAAAATTGGGTATTAGAGGGTTAAAGATACTTTAAGACATATGTATCCCGCTTTTTAGTATGTTATCATTCATTTAAGGTGAGTACTAAGTTCGAGTTTAGTCGCTAAAGTGAAAACTTAATCAGTAAAAAGGCATACAAATATGCATATTTGTTGTAAATTTTATTATAACTTGATGGGGAATAGCACAAAGCAAATTTTCCCAAAGTTTGTATTCCATAAATGCATTATTAAAGAAAAGTAATCGTGAAAATGACGGCTAAACTCGAACTTAATACCAACCTTAATAATTTGTTATCTGTGCGAATTTCGGAGTTCATTTATGGAACCAATTAAAGGAAACCAGCACTCTAAAAAGGCTATGGGGTCTTCCTTATATGGTTTAATAAAGGGTGATTCTTTTGAGGTTAGGATTTTCATGCATTAGTATTTGACAGATCACGTGGGATTTCAGACATGGTGTCAAAGAGAAAGATGCTCAGTATGCTTTGACATTTCATCATGAATAGACTTACTAACGAGCAACGCTTGCAAATCATTGAATTTTATTACCAAAATCAGTGGCAGAAAATCCGCTTTTTTATCGACAAATTTTGTTCAGCGATGAGGCTCATTTCTGGTTGAATGGCTACGTAAATAAGCAAAATTGCCGCATTTGGAGTGAAGAGCAACCAGAAGCCGTTCAAGAACTGCCCATGCATCCCGAAAAATGCACTGTTTGGTGTGGTTTGTACGCTGGTGGAATCATTGGACCGTATTTTTTCAAAGATGCTGTTGGACGCAACGTTACGGTGAATGGCGATCGCTATCGTTCGATGCTAACAAACTTTTTGTTGCCAAAAATGGAAGAACTGAACTTGGTTGACATGTGGTTTCAACAAGATGGCGCTACATGCCACACAGCTCGCGATTCTATGGCCATTTTGAGGGAAAACTTCGGAGAACAATTCATCTCAAGAAATGGACCGGTAAGTTGGCCACCAAGATCATGCGATTTGACGCCTTTAGACTATTTTTTGTGGGGCTACGTCAAGTCTAAAGTCTACAGAAATAAGCCAGCAACTATTCCAGCTTTGGAAGACAACATTTCCGAAGAAATTCGGGCTATTCCGGCCGAAATGCTCGAAAAAGTTGCCCAAAATTGGACTTTCCGAATGGACCACCTAAGACGCAGCCGCGGTCAACATTTAAATGAAATTATCTTCAAAAAGTAAATGTCATGGACCAATCTAACGTTTCAAATAAAGAACCGATGAGATTTTGCAAATTTTATGCGTTTTTTTTTAAAAAAAAGTTATCAAGCTCTTAACAAATCACCCTTTATATAATAAATTATAATAAAGAATTTTTGAGTTTTAAATCGCAAATTTGCATTGGCATGAACATGAGATAATCAAACCGGACAGTCAATCAAACACAACAACACCATCTCACTTACCAGAGAGTACAACCCGCTTAGTCATCAAAATGTTGAGGGGTCTCATTCTTGCACCCGATTTGTGATAAGATATAGACAGATGATAGACATTCACTCCAACTACAGATAATGAATTTCTCTTTTATCAATAAGGAAAAATTAAGAATAATTTGATTTTGGGCTATTAAAATACGTGAATAGATTTGTTATTTATTGAATATCCCATAATCTGATATTAAAAAAATGCTGGTAGTGTTTGTTATTTTAACAATAAATAAAACAAAATGTAAACTCGTCATGGATCGAATTATCTGATATTTTTTGTAGTTTTTCTTCTACATGACGTGACACTAGACTTCAAACGAATGAAAACATTCAACCAAATCTAACTACTATTATTAAAAACAAAATCCGGGTAATTTTAAAAATATTGTTTTTATTGTTTATTGCATTACTCCATCCTTAGGCGATAAAAAAAAATCGCTGAAATCATAATTTTGTGCAAAACACATTTTCTTTTGCTTACAAAACTGGAACACATTGAAACTTCTTGATGTACAAGAAAACTATAAATTAATGTACATTTCCATATGAAACGCCATAGCTCTGCATCTGCAGTTAAAATCATTGTGACAGGCAGGGAGTAGCATACAAACAATAATAGAAAATTCTTCAGTTCACTAGAAATTAGACACGAGATATTAGAATGTAATGCCTTAGTTTATGATGACATTGGTGCCGATGTAGGATTCTTAGCTATGCGTTGCGCGTATATACGACGTAGTAGACGGTTACCGCAAAGGAATGTGAATATTGCTATGGGTATAAGACAGCGCAGTGTCTGGAACATATCCATTTTCAACCAAAATACTGCGAATAACACCAAAATTCCACCGAAACCAAGATGGAAACCAATGGTACTGGGATGGAATGAAAAGTTTCCAATATTAATACCTAATTTTGACCAGAAGATCAATAGCAACACCAATGGCGTCAAACACAAGCCTGTGAATACATCAGAGACTATACGTGATGGACGCTTGTCTGGTATACGGAATTGATGTTCGATTTCTGGCAAAGGGGAACGTATGACTTGTTTCTTTTCATCTGTAAGGGAATAAAACTATAATTTTTCCTAATGAACTGAAAGTTTATCGACATACCTGCTTTAGGAGAAACTGGGAACTTCAACTCTATATCGGCTACTAGCCATTGGAAGGAATTCGAAAGCGAAGCATCTCCAACTATCAGATACATTTGATACACTCCCGATACATAGTTAAAATCGCCAGCTCTAGCTCCTATATCCATATCAAATTTATAGGCTTTGGAATGGTCCTGTTCAGCGATATAGATTATTTCCTTATCTTCCTTTTCATTGTAGAAGCGAACAAAAGCTTGGTGAACAGATATAGGCTAAAGGGGAAGAGTATTATGAATACAAATTTAAGATTGTCTATTTGATTTGGGAACTCGCCTTTGTAGCTTGGCTTTCATCGACTAGAGTAGTTTTTAGAATGACTTTCTGTGTACTGTCAGCAGACAATTGATCTTTCAGTTTTTGAGGATATGCAACGGGCTGTTTTTTAATGGCCGAACTGGCATCCAATTCACCAACTCCGACTTCCAATTGTTGAACCTTCACTTTACCCAATACTTTGAAATTCAACTTTTGTGTATAAGTTGAGTCAGCGGATATTTCCACTACGTATGAAGCTCTGGTTGGTTTCTGAGGCGATAGATCGGCAACATATGTCGTCTTGTCAGATGACTTGGAGGTAAAAGCAATCTTATCAGCCAAAACGCTATTGTCCTTTTTCACAACAATTTTGCCAACAATGCTCTGAGGAGTTGGACTCAGTGGTTTTCCTAAGAGATCTACAACAGCAATTGTAAGTTTGGGAGACTCGGCAGATAGTTGCCCATTGCCAATCAATTGTATGCAAATGGGAGCAATTTTGCTGGATGCTGACGACAATGTTTTCAAAGCTTCAATTAGAACATGAGCTCCCTTAGCAGTCTGCACTGATCGGCGTGATAAGAAATAGTTGGCAAACTTTACAGCCTGTGCACCATCAATGGGCAAAGAGCTACCAAACATTTTTGATGTTTTGAATGCTCCATTTATGATAAGCGATGTAATGGTCAAACCACCTTCAAATTGTAAAAGTTTGCCATCGACTTCGTCAGCTTGAACAACAGCATCCTCGATTCTGTCGGCGATAAATGAGCCGGAGGGACCAAGTTCAGTTGCAACATTGAAAGCATAACCCAAATTGGTTAATGTGTCATCCTTTTTCAGAATATCCTGTAGATTTTTAACAATCTTAGCCTTTGTAGATTCATCAATCTCCACACCCAAATATTTATGTGTGGCCACGCGATAGAAAATCTCTTGGGCAGAATTGGCTGCAGTTTTGAATGCGGCATAGATCTTTGATAGCTGCTGTTCGGGTAGCTTTTCAGTACACTTAAGGTTTTTGGAAATACCCACAAGATATAAATCTTTCTCAAATTCCTAAAAACAACAAAACTATTAATTATTGTATTCAGTGCATACTAATAGAAAACTTACATTTAGTTTCGACTCCTGATGGAATTTACTCAATTTCTGACATAAATCTTTCTTCTCCTCCGACTTTGTGGGTTCTATGTTCAGTGTGGCATAGTATATGGATTGCAAGTCATTCGAAGAGAAGGCAGAAGAAAATACCGCTTGAAAACGCTGTAGATCCGCTGTGGACAAATGACTGTCTACAGTGCGTGCTGCCCACGATGTGGAGGTGATGCTCAGTACGATGGTCACCACAAGTGACAAAGCTAAGAAATTGATAACAAAAATATTACAACAAAAATGCCGTGAATTGAAAGGTGTGACGGAATATTTTCCTTCAGACGCCGACAAAAAAACCGGCATCGTGATAAAATTTTCAAGCCGGCTTCCATGGGTTTCTATATGGCCGCGACAGGAATACTTGGATATTTACCTAATTTATTCATTTTTATTGGCTTGCAATAATTTGAGAGATATTATCGAGTCCAGTACACAACTAAATTATGAAAAAATATGGGCAATATGATTGATTATACTCAGCCACAGTAAAAATCTTCTGGTCTTTTTGACAGACACGTCAGCGACGCAATGTAGTGCCACCTGGTGGAAACTGTGAAATCTCACGGGAAATTCGATTTTTAAAATTCGAATGTCTTGAAAGAGTGAGACAAAGTTATACAAATTAGTTTGATGCGGGAGAATAATAGTGATAATTATTTATTGCTCTTATTTTGAGCATGATATTTATAATAATAAAACAGCATTTGGAAATGTTGAATATTGAAAGTGCTACCGGTAAAGATGTGGCAACTCTATGAGGTTTGTTCAGTTGTATTACGATGTATGGGGATAATTAGTGCTGGTAACGTGTTGTAACGCATACAGGTCAACTTATACGAACATGACATTTCATGATATAACTATTGAAGGTATTAAGGAAACAAATACTTGTCCACTTAACAGATAGAAATGTTTTAGTTAGATTAAGAGAAACACAAAATTATCGTTGCAAGACGATATCCGTTAAACAGACTAAACACAAATTCTGGTGAGTTTTCCATAGTCATCTTTTGCACGTACTTCTGTATTGGATCTCAAGACAATTATGCCAATGAAACAAGTGGCGCGCATCTAAGGGTATGGTCACACTAGAAAAGTAGATGATCAAAATGAGTGTCAAACTTTTTCCAGGACCATTTTTGAAATATCTTAATACCGGTTTTGGAAGATAATTCTATCGTGATGTTGTATACCAAATATGAGCTAATATCGCTGGTTTAACTGCGGCGAAGAATTCTTTTTTGATTTCTGTCAACTCTAGAAAACCTTCAGATTGGGTGCAATATAGTAATAATTTATATTGGAAATCGTAAAAAGGTTTTCATATTCTGGGGACTTTCATTTTTCTGGATGGCTTTCTAAGCTTGTGTCTAGGCCTACCAAACAGGTTTGGTATTGTTCAGTTTGTTTTGAGCAGGCTGAACGATTTAATCGTGCTCGAAGATCACCTTTTCCAGAACAATTTAACCGTGCTGGAACATCACTTTTCTTCCCCACCTTGGCCCAATAGTTTAGTACAGTAAAGGTGTTGCACGAAAGGACACAAAAACCCACCAGCATTACATTACAAAGGCGTCAGACACTGCTTTGAAGTTGTCTAAAGGAGGCTCATGTCGGTCAAGAGCGAGAAAATACAGCTCTCGTTTTTCATGCTGAACATTTTGTGGAGGACATCATTCATGAGATGTTTTGAAAAGCCTACAACGCTAAATATTCCGTCCATCTCCAACCGGCGATAAGCAAACAAGAGGTCATGGTTTTTCTTTTATTAACCAAGACCCGGATGTGCAATATAAATTTGATACTAAATTATTTGTCTGTTTATCTGTTGTAAATTTGTGGACATAACTAAAATTATTTTCAATATGGATTGCAACATTCTGAATTTGATCAATGGCTGAACATTTCAAAAGTACTGATTTCCCCTATATTCTATTCCGTTTTCGCGGTTACTCTTTTTGAATCAATTTTAAAAGCCGAAATGTTCCAAACTTTAGTCACGACTCGTTGAACACCGTAGATAACTAGACTACGAACTACTGCTCATGACCAGCTCAGCATTTCCTTTCATATTCTTTCAGCCCGTTATATCAGGCTCACTTAGAAGAATCAGTCCACAGTGATACTAGAGTGGTGATCTTCTATCTTATAACTAAGTGCCGTCCAATTCCATGTTAAGAGACCTAATTTTAAATACCGTCTGCGAACGGCGTTACGGTGAAACCTCCTTTATAAGTTAGTTCTTACTTTATCCTCATTTTTATTATCCCATTTCATAGATGGGACAATTCAAAATGGGGCAATGTTTATATAGTGGATTTTTGATAGGTAATTGCTAAACATTAAATTTTATAATTAATTACAAAAATTTTCTATTTAATAGCACCAATTATATAGAATTGAAATATAAAATTGAAATATGTTTTTTTTTTCAAAAATATAATATATTAAAGATATACTTCAGTCATTTATAATCTCCCTACGACATGGAACAAAGCGATACACCTTTAGCCAAATTGTTCTGTATTTTCTTGCACTGGTCTTGTAATCGAATAACACTTCTTGAAATCTTTATCGCCTTTGTGATTCCACAAACTAATTGCTGTTGTGGCATATAAAGGATAACGATTTATACTAGCCTCTTTGACTTCGGCATCTTGGGCAGGTATATTCTTACAGAATTCATCAAAATATTCAGTAGTGGCCTCTTCATTCTTGTCATCGGTCGATTGTTGATTATTTCGTATATATTCATCATAAATTTCTTGCCAAAGAAATTGTTCGTAACGTCTGCTGCGGGTGGCTGGAACGGAAAACCCTAAATAAGGCTAAGGATTTTTCCTATTTAATTTTCATTACATACCAATTGGTTTTTTTAGTTTTGGCCTGGCATAATTTTCCCTGAATTCGGTTAAACCAACATCTCTGCGATCGCACATTGCTTTTTCGTTGCAATTTGGAATGTTTCTCGATATAAACTAATGGCGTTTTTTTTCTAAAATTGAAGTTTAAACTTAACAACGGGCCCCATTGCATATGTTGCTATGTTTACTAACTATTTAGGTATTGTATATCTGGTTCCCATAGTGTTTGGGGAAATTAGTTATGAGTGTGTCCAAATACTTTTTAGCATAGAAAAGCTTATGGAACATAATTTTGTATAATGGTCATAAACGTAAGCTTCGCATTCGTTCTTTATAGGATCTCGTAGCATTAAATACGGGGTATATAATAAGACGTATTTGTATATAACGCCCGTAGGAACTCGTCTTATACAGGCACTGACATAAAAAAATCGTTGCAGAATCTGAGTAGGAGTCAATTTTTTCCAAACCAAAATTTCAATTGAGGACATTTTGATGACATCCTATTATGTACATTTACAAACAATTGATTAGAAAATTTACACGAAAATTCAAAGTCGACTTTTGGTAATATTAAAATTCTACTAATCAACTTTTGATGTTGGCAAAAATCGACTAATTGCCTTTTGACATTGAAATAAATTGAGAAGGGGGATCAAAATTAACGGGGAGTAGGATACATTTTTTTTTTGAAAATTTCTCCTGCATACCTTGCAATGATTTTTGTGACTCATAAACGTGATATACATGACAGACGCTAAGTGCATGTTTAAATTAGCTAACCTCTTACAATTACCCAGTTTCCGTACACAGAAAAAATATCACCAAAATTTTAAAAATTAAATTAAAAAGTTGTTTGAAGTTGAAATTAAAAAGTTGTTTGAAGTTGAAAATTTTTTCAATTAATAAATTAATTGATACAATTAATCTTTTAATCAAGATAGAAACACGAAGTTAATGATTGAAAATTTTAAAATTTTTAATTAAAAAAATAAACAAATTAAAAATTAATTTTTTAATCAAATATTTTTTTAATGTCCAATTAAAAATGTGATTGATCCTATCATTGTCTGCCAACATTTTTTTAATTTGACAGCGCTTCTGAGAATCCCCACCACGTCGAAAACAACCGTATACGACATCCAAAACTCGTCGGAAAAGCGCCGTCACTATTGAGAAGTTACTACAAAAAAGTATCGCATGAGTGCAATTATTAGGTATCTTTTTCAATAAATTTAGAACGACGCCAATAAGAGCCCCTTCAAACAATCAGAAAAAATGCATTTTAAGATAGTTATAAAAGAATCATTGTGGTCAAGTAAAACACATTGTTTAGATGTTTATTAATTTGATTAAACATTTATAAATTCTTATAAATATAACATTTATACGACTAACACATCACATTTAACATATTTTTATGCATTAATAAAAGATTGATGTTGAGTTACAAGTTGCAAGTTACATGTTGTAGCGTCTATCAGCCAGTGCTTTTATTCCCAATGGAGGCAGCGTGTCTGTAAAATATCTGAAAAACAATCACTTTATTCCATTTGGAAAGTCAAAAATTGTTCACCAATATACCTTTTACAATTTTAAGCGAAATAACTATGTTGTCAGCACTTCATTATCGATTTTATTTAAATAAATTATAAGAAGCTAGTTGTGCTTCGTATTTCACAAAATATAAAATGGCTCTTGTAACAATAGTGATGGCAAAATACTTTCGTGTACATTTCATACTTTTTCATACGCTTCCCCCATCACAGTTGGCGATTGTTGGAGTGTCACTTACGAGTCTGTGGTAGCAATGATGATGAAATGGAACTTTGAAATGCTGGCAGGGTATTTTCGTGATTGATGACAAATGGTTCAATTAATTTGGTGATTGAATCAGAAAAAAATATGTGTACCGGTATAATTGCAACTTAGTTTATTACGAACATTTTTAGGATAATGGATTTTTCTAAAACTTCAATAAATCGAATGGTCGAAAAGTAGACTTTTTGATTGTGATTACAATCCCTACTACAACCTATTGTACAAAAATTTTAAACCAATATTATAAATTAATTTATAGATTTATTTTTTACATTCTTAATTCTAATATATTCTATTAAAAATACCCAGTTAATAGCTATGTTGTGCTAATTCCTCCAGATATTTAAATTTCTTTTTTCTATTCGTTAGTATTCGTATTTTGTTCATCTAGCGTTCGTTTGGGAGGATTGTCTTCTTCGACCAGCAGAAGAACATCTTTAGGTTTTAATATACAATAGTATACTAATATCGTTGCCACAAATAGTATGCCACTGTAGATGATGCCTTCGAAAATGAATCCAAACCACCATGATTCAAATTCCTCACGGGCATACCATATCATTGTCATGGTCAAATTCTCGGTCATTGTTAATAAAAAATATCCAATAAACCAAATACGTATATGCTTAAATCGTATGCGAAATTCAAGTAGGACATATATGTAGACATAGGCTAGAAGGAAATAAAATAATGTCCTATTGAGTTTGGCCTTGAATCGGGTCTCCAGAAACAGAGCCACCAACATTATGAGATAGTGCACTGCCATAATTATGAGGAATGCTTTGGGAAAGAAGACACAAAACGTGGATAGTGAAAGCATGCGCATGGTGACAAATGCTATCCAACCAAAAAAGGCTATGGTTTTTGCGGCAAAATCTTCTTGGTGTATGCCATTTACGACTTTCGTAGGACGCGGTAGGAAGAAATCCACCACATCTTTTGGTGTCATGGGTGTTTGGGGAGGCGTTGAGGATGATTGTTTTTGATTGGCCTCATCTATGCGCTTAGTTAGCATTTTTGGAGGTCGTGGCACATTTTCTTTAATATAAAGTTGAGCATTAACCAGAAGCATATCCTTGAATGTTTCCAATTGGGAAAAAGGGCGTGAACGTCGCTTATTGGCCTCGTTGCTGCTTTGCGTAGAAGTCTGAGTTCTCAAAAGCGGTTCATTGGGGGTATTCAAATTAAATCTTGTCGCTTTTGGAGGAGGCAGTGGGGCAGGACTATTTGGTATTTCATCAAATTCTTCTATGATTGTAGGACTTATAGACGATCTGAGTTCAATGGGCTTTAAATGGAAACTGTGACTAGTTTTAATTTTGTCATCGTCAGTCCTATTGCTGCGGCTTCTAGATTGTAACAAAGCAGTTTCGTCATTTGATTGTTCTCCCCCAGCTTCATTGTCCAATTCATCATAGCCATGTACCTGAACAGTATGGGTTATGGGCTCTGATACATTTTCCATACTATCATCATTAAAGCGATCGTCATTCATAGTTGGAGATTCACTTCCATTATGCTCATTTTGACGTGTGGAAAGACGTGCATTAAAATTTTCCATAATTTTATCAGATTCTGGAAACTTTGTTAATGATCTCTCTGATTCCCTTTGCTTGCGTAGACATTCTTCTTGTAGACTACGATTTTTTGCTATTAAATCTTGTTTTCTTTGTTTTTGTTTTGGTGTTGACCAAGGATAATGGCGACCCACTTCTTTTTGACTTTCAAAACGTTGGTAGGTGGTTGTTATTGAGGCCAAATCAATGGCTGAAAATACCAGGCTAATGGCTTGAACATTTGCTGGAATGCAGAAAAGGAGATGTGTCCACATTTTTTGGAGATACTTTACTTTACAACTTACTCGTTTGAAAGTTCCTGAAGAGATCTTGAGTGAGCATATGATACAATTGTAAAATTATTTGTGGTGCCGACTGACCATAGGCTTGTATCAGTCTGTACAGCTCAAATGTTGAACACTCTTCAGCTTTCTCCAAGCATCGCATGCGTTCTTCGTCATTGTCATCGTGGAACAAGGCTTCTATGGACCAGAATACACTTTTGGAAAACCTGTTTTTTTTGCGAAAAATGGGAAGGAAATAATTGAAACATTATGAATTACTTCTTAAAATGATTTTGACATTGTCATCGTGGAATGAGGCTTCTATGGACCAGAATACACTTTTGGAAAACCTTGTTTTTGCGAAAAATGGGAAGATGGAAATGTCATGAATCTAAGAATGATTTCAAATAATTTTGAAAGTAAAAAAACTGTATGATATACAATTCTGATGCACTGAAAGAAGAGTTTTCTTTTCTGAGGATCGAAATTTCTTTCGATGCAATTTTTTTTTCTAAAAAGGTGGGTATTAAGTTCGAGTTTAGCCGCCAAAACCGAAATTAAATCAGTAAAAACAGAATAAAATTGTATTTCTTTGATGCAAATTTTATTAAAACTTGATGGGGAATTTCCCAAAGCAACTTTCCACAAATTTTATATTCTTTTTAATGGATTATTAGAGAAAAGTAATCGTGGAAAAATGGCGATTTTAGCGGCTAAACTCGAACTTAATACACACATAAAGCCATACATTCAGCTTGAATTTCGTTTGTCTAAAATTTCGTTACGGAGGAAAGTATTTTTCGTTGGGTTTGTTTCCTTTGATATTTTGGAGCGATTTTCAATGTCCATGAGACAATCTTGGTTTTCTTACGCTCACGCATAAACTCACCGCTGAATAACGAAAAACGGAAAAAACACCATATGAACCAATTGTGTACAAACAAATTTCACTTGTGTACCCTCCCGTATCGGTTGCTCCCATTGGGCTTTTGAACTTAAAATTAAAATAAAACATAGGACAGGTGGTACTAAAATCAAACATAATGTTGCCCATCCAAAATCCGATTGTTGGGATTTAAAATGTTGATAGCTTACGGCACAATCACCGGTGATTTGTGCTATGTAGACCAGTAATTCGAGTACACTTGGGATGATATAGGACACATAGATACGAGTGCGTGATCGTATCGTATAGCCCAGGATATGATGTGGAGGACTACAGGCATGTTGTGATGGATCCATCCTTAGATTTAGTTGAGATTAAAGGCGAGTCACGTAGTTGCGAATTTTTCTATGAATTTGCCCATGTTACTTTTGTGAAATCTTTGAATGAACTAATTAATGGCCCATGGATATGAGTCAAACGCTTAAAGCAATTGCTTCTCTGCAATTTTCTCTCTCCAAAATGATAAGATAACATGAGTGCGAATGTAGTTGGTACTTTTTTGTTTGTTTATATTCATCAGCTTTGCGTAGTTTTGTTTGGTGTACACTACAGTTATCAAATGGAACACTGGAGTTATTTGTAACATAAAAACTATAAAACTAGAACGATTTTTTTTTATATATTTAATAACAAAACTTTAAAAATGATTTTCCACTTTTTTTCATTTTAGCCCAGAAGCTGTTCTCAAAGAATTTTGTTAATAACAGGTTGGCTGATAAGTCCCCGGTCTGACACATAGATAGCGTCGCTAGTATTAAATGCATATTATTTTTATATGGTACCAACCTTCAAATGATTCATGTCAAAATTTGACGTCTGTAAGTCAATTAGTTTGTGAGATAGAGCGTTTTTTGTGAAGCAACTTTTGTTATTGTGAAAAAAATGGAAAAAAAGGAATTTCGTGTTTTGATAAAATACTGTTTTCTGAAGGGGAAAAAATACGATGGAAGCATAAACTTGGCTTGATAATGAGTTTCCGAACTCTGCCCCAGGGAAATCAACAATAATTGATTGGTACGCAAAATTCAAGCGTGGTGAAATGAGCACAGAGGTCGGTGAACGCAGTGGACGCCCGAAAGAGGTGGTTACCGACGAAAACATCAAAAAAATCCACAAAATGATTTTGAATGACCGTAAAATGAAGTTGATCGAGATAGCAGAGGCCTTAAAGATATCAAAGGAACGTGTTGGTCATATCATTCATCAATATTTGGATAAGCGGAAGCTCTGTGCAAAATGGGTGCCGCGCGAGCTCACATTTCACCAAAAACAAGAACGTATTGATGATTCTGATCGGTGTTTGCAGCTGTTAACTCGTAATACACCCGAGTTTTTCCGTCGATATGTGACAATGGATGAAACATGGCTCCATCACTACACTCCTGAGTCCAATCGACAGTCGGCTGAGTGGACAGCGACCGGTGAACCGTCTCCGAAGCGTGGAAAGACTCAAAAGTCCGCTGGCAAAGTAATGGCCTCTGTTTTTTGGGATGCGCATGGAATAATATTTATCGATCACAGTGACATCAACAGTGACGCGGCAAAACGGCCCCATATGAAGAAGAACAAAGTGTTGTTCCACGATGGCAAAAATTCATGAATTGGGCTTCGAATTGCTTCCCCACCCACAGTATTCTCCAGATCTGGCCCCCAGCGACTTTTTCTTGTTCTCAGACCTCAAAAGGATGCTGGTATCAAAAAATTGGAAGGTCGTTATAATCGTTGTATCGCTCTTGAAGGGAACTATGTTGAATAATAAAAACGAATTTTGACAAAAAAATGTGTTTTTCTTTGTTAGACCGGGGACTTATCAGCCAACCTGTTAATGATAAAAAAGTTTGCTAAAATAACAAAATATAGCATTTAACGGCCATTTTCATGTATCTCCGTTAGACTTTAACTGCCAGTTAACAGAAAGTAAAATCGAAATATCTTCTCTCCGGTTAATTTTAACAGAAAAATTGTTAGCATTTAAGTTCCTAACTGGTATATGGAATATATAGACATGATGACAGACAGTTCCATAGTACGGTTTAAAAGTTCGTTAGCTAACGCAGCACTAAAGGAGCTTCATGAAAATAAGGAAGGCGGTTTTGATGCTGAAATGCCAATAGTTATTAAAGCAGTTTCTCATCGTTAGAAATATCTTATTATACATTTATGGTACACAGAAAAAAAAATCACGAAAATTTTTCCAATTAAAAACTTGAGTTTTAATTCCAATTAAAAATTTAATTGATTCAACAAATTTTTTAATTGGATTAAAAATTAATAGTATCAATTAGTTTTTTAATTGGATCAATTAATTTTTTAATTGACTTTAAATTAATTTTTTACTATCATTTCTGCGATTGAAGTCATTTCAATTAAAAATTAATTGGATCAATTAATTTCGTGATTGAAGACAACAAATATTTTTTGTGTGGGTAAGAGGAAATAAAACTCCTTGAATGGAGACATAGTAGTGATTAGATTTTTTTTAATTAAAGGGTAAACAGAGGAATCTTTCCTACTCTTAGCAGACACTCAGGAAGGCGGTTTTCTTGTAATTGTGAAATAACGACAAATTGAATTTGAATAACGAAAACGAAATTTATTTTAAAGAAAGATTTTAAATTGAACTTCTAGGATATTCCAAACAGAATGAATGAAAAAATTTGACAAGAATATATAAGTATACAATTATTTTTATATTGAAAAGTGCATAAAAATTACTTCAATCATATAATCCAATCCATTTACAGAGATTTTTGAAACAATTGTTGTCTAGAGATTTCGTGCAAATATCTGCTAAATGATTTGAAGTTTCTATTGGATTAATCTCGATTATTTGTTTTTGTATTAAATCACGAACAAAATGGTGTTTAATATCAATAGGCTTTGCTCGTTTCATTTCAACATTCGAAGCCATGCAAATTGATCCGTTGTTGTCTTCGTAAATAATTGCAGGTTCGTTCTTGATTATTTGAAGTAGTCCTCTGATCCACACTGCTTCAGATGCTGCTGAACTGAGAGCAATGTTTTCTGCCTCACTGCACTAATAGAAAAAGTTTCGTTATATTAACGAAATGTGTCGTTAAAAGTCAGCCAATGAAACAAATTCGTTAATACAACGAAAATTTTCGTTATTACAACGAATTTTCTGTAAATCAACGTAACGTTTCGTACTATTAACGAATATTTTCATTCTATTAATGATTTTTCGTTGGCTGCATTTTAATGAAATTTTCTTTGTGTGTGGAAGATGTGTCTAGACCAGGATACAGTGCTGCCGAATACCTTAAAAATATAGCCACAACAGATTTTCTATCATTTATGTCACTACCCCAATCGGCATCGGCATATCCAATTAGAATATCATCCTCATTTGGTTCAAAGACAAGTTTTCTGTTCATAGTTCCTTATAAAAATCTTAACATCCTTTTCAGTGCAATCCAGTGTTCTTCTGAAGGTTGCTGTTGAAACCTTCCAAGATATCCAATAACATATATCGGGTCTCACACAAAGCATAACATACATCAAGCTTTCAAGTAATTCTTTAACAGGTTGGCTGATAAGTCTCCGGTCTGACACATAGATGGCGTCGCTAGTTTTAAATGCATATTATTTTTATATAGTACCAACCTTCAAATGATTCGTGTCAAAATTTGACGTCTGTAAGTCAATTAGTTTGTGAGATAGAGCGTCAACAACAACGTGTTGATGATTCTGAGCGGTGTTTGCAGCTGTTAACTCGTAATACACCCGAGTTTTTCCGTCGATATGTTACAATGGATGAAACATGGCTCCATCACAACACTCCTGAGTCCAATCGACAGTCGTCTGAGTGGACAGCGACCTGTAAACCCTCTCCGAAGCGTGGAAAGACTCAAAAGTCCGTTGGCAAAATAATGGCCTCTGTTTTTTGGGATGCGCATGGAATAATTTTTATCGATTATCTTGAGAAGGGAAAAACCATCAACAGTGACTATTTTTGAAGAAGAAAAAAGTGTTGTTCAACCAAGACATCGCACCGTGCCACAAGTCATTGAGAACGATGGCAAAAATTCATGAATTGGGCTTCGAATTACTTCCCCACCCACCGTATTCTCCAGATCTGGTCCCCAGCGGCTTTTTCTTGTTCTCAGACCTCAAAAGGATGCTCGCAGGGAAAAAAATTTGGCTGCAACGAAGAGGTGATCGCCGAAATTGAGGCCTATTTTGAGGCAAAACCGAAGGAGTACTACCAAAATGGTATCAAAAAATTGGAAGGTCGTTATAATCGTTGTATTGCTCTTGAAGGGAACTATGTTGAATAATAAAACGAATTTTGACAAAAAAAATGTATTTTTCTTTGTTAGACCGGGGACTTATCAGCCAACCTGTTATAAGGCTTGTCGATGCCAGAGTTTTCAGATTGTTTTTGTTGCAAGCCTTTTTCCATCGGCGTTTTTACAGGATTATATTCTAGCATTGAACATTTTTTAAGTATGTTTTTAATATTTGCTTCTTGAGATAGCAACAATTTACTATTCTGAATTTCACATTTCATCCCAAGAAAATATTTTAGATTTCCACTTTTTGACAACTCAAATTGTGTAGATAGTTCAGATTTTAGTTTTTGAATGGAATTCGTGCTTGTTGCGGCAATTAACAAATCATCCACATACATTATAATAAACTTGTATTCATTTTCACTTTCAAATTTTGTGTAAAGGCAATAGTCATGCTTTGATCTCCTTCTGGGATATCTATATAAATTTCTTCTAGTTGTTCTAAGTGTAAATTCCGTTTTGTAGCAGTCGCTACGATTATCCTTACTGTGGTCAATTTGGCTACGTCTGAGAGTAATTTACACCATACTTCTGCAAAAACCCCGTGGCAACAAGTCTTGCTTTATATCTTACCGGTTGTCCATTCTCGTCTGACTTGATTCGAAATACCCACTTTGTTTTCAAAGGCTTTACATTCTCCGGGAGATTTGCTATTGCCCACACTTTATTTTTATCTATCGAATTCAATTCTTCATTAACAGCCTTGTACCATTCTTCAGAGTCAGCTCTCCCCGAGATATCTGAATAATTTTCCAGGAAAGATTCACATGCAGATTCAGATGTTGCGAAATTGCTTGTGAAATAATCCAAAAACCGTAATGCTAGCCTCTGTTCTCTGGTACTTCTCCGTAGAGTATTTTCTTCATAAGAGTTGTCTTCACTTGTGCAGTTTTCTTTCATTTCTGGTAAATGTTCTGTGATTTCTTCATTCGGATTTTGCTCATCTGGTGATACATGACCATTTTGATTTGCTTCTGGATTATTGGACTCTATCATTCCTAAACTATCATTAGAAATGCCAATAATTATTAAAGCAGTTCCTCAACGTTAGAAATACATTATTATAAATTTATTGTACACAGAAAATTTTCCCAATTAAAAACTTAATTGAGTTTTAAAAAAATATTCAATTAAAACTGATTCAAATTTTTTAATTGAAACAAAAAACAATCACAAAAGTTAATAGTATCAATTCATCTTTTAATTGGATCAATTATTTTTTTAATTGAATTCAAATTCATATTTTAATCGATACTATCATTTCTGTGATGATTCATCCAATCAATTAAAAACTAATTGGATCAATTAATTTTGTGATAGAACACAAAAAAAATTTTTGTGTGTGTAGGGCTACTATTAGCTATTGTTTATGTACCATTATAGTTTGTTGTCATCTGAGGAAGGGAGCGTCATAGCATTTTCCTTATCTTTGCAAAGTGTATTTTTTTTGGGGTAAATTTGTAAATATTTTCTCGTGTCTCAGGTATATCGTGATTATAGTGGCAAACACTATCTAATGCGGTTCACACAAAAAGAATGATAGAATACTGGTCTTAAAATGTCATTCAATTTCTACAAACGTTTTTTGTTTCTTTAGATGACGAAGCTATCTAGTTAGTTACAGTTATTGATAATGAAGTTTTGTCAAATGGATTTCAACTTAACCTCGTAGAGATAGAATATAGACTATAGAGATAGAGATAGGGTAGATAGATAAACTATAGCTATTTTCAATAAATATCCCATAAGAGGAAATTCTTCTCTTACACTCATAGAAAAGTTTAACGTATAACATTTCGTAAAATTTTAAGTTTTAAAGTGTTATTCAAAGTGTTTTTATGAACCAAAATAGTTTTTTTTTACATTTCTGCCTTCTAATATCATTGAAAGCTCCTAAATGCAATCTGCAAACATTTTTAAAAATAATACTAAAATTTGTAATTATGTACTGTAATATTTTGCCGAAAAAAAATTATTAAAATTATTATAAAAAATCATTATTCATATATAATTTATTTTCTTTATAAGGTGGCAGTTATACATGCAATTGAAAGGAAATTGATTTGTTGATATGTTTGTTGAGTGAGTGCTGGGAAAACTTAAGGCACTAACTATTACATCCAGTGGGAACGTTTACATGGTTTGTTATCCAATACAACAAAAGAATCTTGGATACTATCCGAATTGAATGCATCCTTACGTTGACTAAGGGCATACTTTGGATTTCCCTCTATTATTGAGGTATTCGAACGACAATTTTCGGCATTCCTTAAGGCGGAATCGCCTGCCCTTCGACCAAACCGTGGGGCCCTGTGACGTATTTGACCAATATTCTCCATACCGGGCGATGATGATTGAGAATCCAATATGGAAGTTTTGCGTGGACGATAATTGCTACTTGCTGCTTTGCCATGGGGCAATGGCGATTTTCTTTCATTGCGATTGAAATTCTTCACATCTCTTGAAGGAGCTTCTGGTATGGCCTTTTGGGTTGGAGATCTTTCGCGCAGTTGATATTGATAGCATGCTTTTCTATATTCTGGAGAGTTTGTGATGTCGATATCGGCTTCGACCACACTCAATGATGACTTGGACTCATCTTCGTATTTGGAAGGTGTCAAAGTGGACATTTGAGTTTTGACTGTAGAATTTGTGGCATTCGAGGTGGGTAAACGAAAAGTTGATGTGGGTTTTGGTACCACTGGCCTGGACCGAGGAAAGTCCAAATAGTTATTCCTGTATTCGGGATTAAACTCCAGTTTCCCCTTCAAGTGTAGATAGGGCTCACGGCATTTACCTTTTTCGGGGACTTGCTTGATTTGGGGATCTCGGAAGCTCTCGTAATATTCTGGCACATCGGTGGAAAATTGTCCACTGGGTTTGAGATGATCCTCCGTTTTTAAAGGTTTCTCTTTTTCTAGATCTCTAGGGGGCTGGTGAAATTTCGCTCGATATTCTGGCATTGCATTTTCATTTTCTTCTGGCATTTGAATTTCCGACCCGGAAATAACCAAGTTATCGGCCTTTCGTATGGCTTCCGGTTTGGTGTAGTTTGCATACATTTTAAAGCTATCCTGGTATTCCGGAACTGTATGAAAATTTCCCTGCATTCTAATGTGACTCATTTGTGGTATAGAATGAGCCTTCTCCGTGGTATATGGTGTAACATACTGACGAGTATATTCCGATGGTGATATCTTTGGTTGTTGCTCATCTGTGGCTGCTCGCTTTTGCAGGTGACATTCCTGCTGTTGTTCAGCAGCCTTTTCTCGTTGGATCTTATCCTCGGTTACTTTTTGTATGATTTCTATGTCGTCGGGTGTAATGGTCTCCGGCTTCGGTGGTTTTGGTGGAGAATGTATACGAAACATTTCGCGAGGTAAAATTTTTGTGGCACGATCTACCATGGGATATGTAATGTATGAGGAACGATATTCGGGTTCCATCTCATAGGGGCCAACCAGACGAAGACTTTCAGGTTTTCTCATAGGATACGATCGGCAACTAAAAAAACAAAAACACGAAAGATTTAACTTTTCCACATACAAATCCCAATAGATCATATACCTTTTCCAGTCTTCCGGTGAGAACCAATGATAACAATCCTGATGCTCTGACCGATTGAAGGGCATTAAACCTTCAAGCCTTAGTGATGTGGCCCGTCTAAGTGATTGTGTTCTTCTGGCCAACGGGATGTGAAGGAATTTTCCGGTGTATTCTGTTTTCAATGTTTGCTTGCTTGGAAGCACGATATCATTACTTTTCTCTGGGGGATTCCGAGGATTACTGAGGCAGATACTACTTTTGGTTAAAAATTCTGGAGGTTTTCGTCTGCGGAAAAATTTCAATTGATCGACCGAAATATACTCGTGGAGATGTTTGATTGTGAAACGGTCTGTTTGCTTTTTGGCAACTGGTAAAAAAAATTGAAAAAAGAAATCTTTGATGGAATGCCTATATGGATTTGTTATATGTATGCAAAAATATGGCCAAAGGGATCGGTCATACTGGTCTAATATTTGGTGTAAACGAGTTTTTGGTAGTTTAAGTTATAAATATAAGATTTAGTGAGTTTCGTTGAAGGTTTTCGGTCATATTGCTCATACTTCTGAAAAGTTGGAAGCTGACTAAATATTTATCCAGTGTGAACATATCCTAAGTGTGTATTAGGTATGGCAATGAGAAACAAATAGTCAACATTTAGATTTTTCGAAATTTTTTTCTAAATTTAAAAAACATTCATTTTCGTTTTTTGCGATAATTGACCTTCGACTTTTGGCACTCCCCTTTCAATTCTAAATGTTTTTATAGCAGCAAAAATCGACCAATGGAATTTTGGCCACTATAAAAACTCGATGGGGATCAAAAGTCGATTATCCAATTTTAAAAACTTTAAAACGTTGATTAATCGATTTTTTAGGATTACAAAAAGTCGATTTGATATTTTTGGATTATTCGATTTTCGTCTTTTGTATCCCTAGTCAGTACCAATTTAACGTCCAATATATGGTCTTGCCATGCAGTCAATTGTTTATAGATTTTCATATTCCATTGTTAAATTCTCAACTTACCTGTCAAATCCGGTTCGGAAAATGATAAACGATCGCTTTCGAAACTGTAACTGAAATTGAGAGAGGGAGGGAAAAATGAGACGACAATTACTTGAATGTTGAAAAAAAAATTCCATCAAAGTAAGTAAAAAATGTGTACAATAGATTCTTGTTGCGTTTACTGGACTCTGGTGGCGTCTAACTTTTCACAAAGTTCAAGAACAACTGAAATGCTAGTATCCCCATAAGGTGGTATCCCCTTTTGCAAACGTTGAAATGTTGGGAAGTAATAAAAATCACAACAATGTTTTCTTTCAATTCTTCCTATCCATTATGAAGGAATTTTTTGCATGTCTCTTGCCATTTCACACACACACACACACAAACAACGGCATGTCTAAGTTAACGAGGGTAGTATGGATGTTATGAGGTCCATTGTCACCTACGTCATCAAATAAAATTGTCGTTACTAAGGCATATTCTGAGCCATGGATTATTGTTAAGAAGCCTCACTATCCTCAACGTGACTCTTTCTGACGTTGTCTATGGTCCGCTTATTTTTTATACCAAAATAACGCCTCTTTTGGAAACCCCGAGAAATAAATTTCATCAATTATACCCAGTAAATAAGAGCCTCCCAAAAAGTGGTTCGCATTCCCAATTTGTGATCTAGAAAGAGCGCGAATTTGAGTCATCTCCATAGAATTTTATATGGAGTTGGCGGAGGTGCCCCTTTTTCGGATCCTTTGCATTGCTTTAGAAGTTATGCCTTGAAGTTCATTTGAAAGAAAAAAGCCAACTACTTCTCGAGTTGTACAGACGATTATTAGGAATAAAAAACTAAAGAACGCAGGTTCAAATCTCGCCAGAGGCATATTTTTTATAAAACATTTTTTTGTTATATGTATTTATATACTTTTACTCCAGAAAAAGTTAATAATCTTCTTAGTTAATATTTCAAAACAACTTTCATGGATGTGAAAAAAGGCACAGGTTTAAATCCCCGCTGGGATGAAATTTGTGATTTTATTTTCATTGCTTTTTTATACCCTCCATCATAGGATGGGGGTATATTAACTTTGTCATTCCGTTTGTAACACATCGAAATATTGCTCTAAGACCCCATAAAGTATATATATTCTGGGTCGTGGTGAAATTCTGAGTCGATCTAAGCATGTCCGTCCGTCCGTCCGTCCGTCCGTCTGTTGAAATCACGCTAACTTCCGAACGAAACAAGCTATCGACTTGAAACTTGGCACAAGTAGTTGTTATCGATGTAGGTCGGACGGTATTGAAAATGGGCCATATCGGTCCACTTTTACGTATAGCCCCCATATAAAGGGACCCTCAGATTTGGCTTGTGGAGCCTCTAACAGAAGCATATTTCATCCGATCCGGCTGAAATTTTGTATATGGTGTTGGTATATGGTCTCTAACAACCGTGCAAAAATAGGTCCACATCGGTCCATAATTATATATAGCCCCCATATAAACCGATCCCCAGATTTGGCTTGCGGAGCCTAAAAGAGAAGCAAATTTCATCCGATCCGGCTGAAATTTGGTACATGGTGTTGGCATATGGTCTCCAACAACCATGCAAAAAATGGTCCATATCGGTCCTTAATTATATATAGCCCCCATATAAACCGATCCCCAGATTTGGCTTGTGGAGGCTCTAAGAGAAGCATGTTTCATCCGATCCGGCTGAAATTTGGCACATGATGTTGGTATATGGTCTCTAACAACCATGCAAAAATTGGTCCACATCGGTCCATAATTATATATAGACCCCATATAAACCGATCTCCAGATTTGGCTTGCGAAGCCTCAAAGAGGAGCAAATTGCATCCGATCCGGCTGAAATTTGGTACATGGTATTGGTATATGGTCTCTAACAACCGTGCAAAAATTGGTCCACATCGGTCCATAATTATATGTGGCGCCCATATAAACCGATCCCCAGAATTGGTTTGCGGAGCCTCAAAGAGAAGCAAATTTCATCCGATCCGCCTGAAATTTGGTACATGATATTGGTATATGGTCTCTAACAACCATGCAAAAATTGGTCCACATCATTTCATAATTACATATAGCCCCCATATAAACCGATCCCCAGATTTGGCTTGCGAAGTCTCCAAGAGAAGCAAATTTCATCCAATCCGGTTGTAATTTGGAACATGGTGTTAGTATATGATCTTTAACAACCGTGTCAGAATTGGTCCATATCGGTCCATAATTATATATAGCCCCCATATAAAACATTCTCCAGATTTGACCTCCGGAGCCTCTTGGAGGAGCAAAATTCATCCGATCCGGTTCAAATTAGGCACGTGGTGTTAGTATATGGTCGCTAACAACCATACCAAAATTGGTCCAATCACACAAAAATTGGTCCATATCGGTTCATAATCATGGTTGCCACTAGAGCCAAAAATAATCTACTAAAATTCTATTTCTATAGAAAATTTTGTCAAAATTTTATTTCTATAGAAAATTTTGTCAAAATTTTATTTCTAGAGAAAATTTTGTTAAAATTTTATTCGGTTCATAATAAAATTTTCATCATTGTCAAAATTTTATTTCTATACAAAATTTTGTCAAAATTTTATTTCTATAGAAAATTTTGTTCAAATTTTATTCGGTTCATAATCATGGTTGCCACTCGAGCCAAAAATAATATACCAAGATTTTATTTCTATAGAAAATTTTGTTAAAATTTTATTTCTGTAGAAATTTTTGTCAAAATTTTCTTTCTATAGAAAATTTTGTCAAAATTTTTATTTCTATAGAAAATTTTGTGAAAATTTTATTTCTGTAGAAAATTTTGTTAAAATTTTATTTCTGTAGAAAATTTTGTCAAAATTTTATGTCTACTTTGTCAAACTGAATTGTATACGTATTTGATCGATCTTTTTTGATTTAATATATACCACGTATGGACTTACATACAATTTAGAAGATGGTGTTAGGAGGTTTTAAGATACCTTGCCATCGGCAAGCGTTACCGCAACTTAAATGATTCGATTGTGGATGGCAGTGTTTAGATGAAGTTTCTACGCAATCCATGATGGAGGGTACATAAGCTTCGGCCTGGCCGAACTTACTGCCGTATATACTTGTTTTAATTTCCTATTCTTTTTATACCCACCACCATAGAATGGTATAATAAGTTTGTCATTCCGTTTGTAACACATCGAAATATCGATTTCCGACTATATAAAGTATATAAAGGGTGATTTGTTAAGAGCTTGATAACTTTAAAAAAAAAAAAACGCATAAAATTTGCAAAATCTCATCGGTTCTTTATTTGAAACGTTAGATTGGTCCATGACATTTACTTTTTGAAGATAATTTCATTTAAATGTTGACCGCGGCTGCGTCTTAGGTGGTCCATTCGGAAAGTCCAATTTTGGGCAACTTTTTCGAGCATTTCGGCCGGAATAGCCCGAATTTCTTCGGAAATGTTGTCTTCCAAAGCTGGAATAGTTGCTGGCTTATTTCTGTAGACTTTAGACTTGACGTAGCCCCACAAAAAATAGTCTAAAGGCGTCAAATCGCATGATCTTGGTGGCCAACTTACCGGTCCATTTCTTGAGATGAATTGTTCTCCGAAGTTTTCCCTCAAAATGGCCATAGAATCGCGAGCTGTGTGGCATGTAGCGCCATCTTGTTGAAACCACATGTCAACCAAGTTCAGTTCTTCCATTTTTGGCAACAAAAAGTTTGTTAGCATCGAACGATAGCGATCGCCATTCACCGTAACGTTGCGTCCAACAGCATCTTTGAAAAAATACGGTCCAATGATTCCACCAGCGTACAAACCACACCAAACAGTGCATTTTTCGGGATGCATGGGCAGTTCTTGAACGGCTTCTGGTTGCTCTTCACTCCAAATGCGGCAATTTTGCTTATTTACGTAGCCATTCAACCAGAAATGAGCCTCATCGCTGAACAAAATTTGTCGATAAAAAAGCGGATTTTCTGCCACTGATTTTGGTAATAAAATTCAATGATTTGCAAGCGTTGCTCGTTAGTAAGTCTATTCATGATGAAATGTCAAAGCATACTGAGCATCTTTCTCTTTGACACCATGTCTGAAATCCCACGTGATCTGTCAAATACTAATGCATGAAAATCCTAACCTCAAAAGAATCACCCTTTATATTCTTGATCAGGGAGAAATTCTAAGACGATATAACGATGTCCGTCTGTCTGTCTGTCTGTTGTAATCACGCTACAGTCTTCAATAATGAAGCAATCGTGCTGAAATTTTGCACAAACTCGTCTTTTGTCTGCAGGCAGGTCAAGTTCGAAGATGGGCTATATCGGTCCAGGTTTTGATATAGTCCCCATATAAACCGACCTCCTGATTTGGGGTCTTGGGCTTATAGTAGTTTTTATCCAATTTGCCTGAAATTTGAAATCTAGAGGTATTTTATGACCATAAAGAGGTGTGCCAAAAATAGTGAGTATCGGTCCATGTTTTGGTATAGCCCCCATATAGACCGATCTCCCGATTTTACTTCTTGGGCTTATATAAACCGCAGTTTTTATTCAATTTACCTGAAATTGGAAATCTAGAGGTATTGTAGGACCACAAATACGTGTGCCAAAAATTGTGAGTATCGGTCCATGTTTTGGTATGGTCCCCATATAAAACGACCTCCCGATTTGGGGTTTGGGCTTATAGAAACCGTAGTTTTTATCCAATTTGTCTGAAATTGGAAATCTAGAGGTATTTTAGGACCATAAAGAGGTGTGCCGAAAATGGTGAGTATCGGTCCATATTTTGGTATAGCCCCCATATAGACCGATTTCCCGATTTTACTTCTTGGGCTTCTAGAATCCGAAGTTTTTATCTTATTTGCCTGAAATTGGAAATCTAGAGGTATTGTAGGACCACAATTATGTGTGCCAAAAATTGTGAGTATCGGTCCATATTTTGGTATAGCCCCCATATAGACCGATCTCCCGATTTTACTCTTGGGCTTATAGAAACCGCAGTTTTTATTCAATTTACCTGAAATTGGAAATCTAGAGGTATTGTAGGACCACAAATACGTGCGCCAAAAATTGTGAGTATCGGTCCATGTTTTGGTATGGTCCCCATATAAAACGACCTCCCGATTTGGGGTCTTGGGTTTATAGAAACCGTAGTTTTTATCCAATTTGTCTGAAATTGGAAATCTAGAGGTATTTTAGGACCATAAAGAGGTGTGCCGAAAATGGTGAGTATCGATCCATATTTTCGTATAGCCTCCATATAGACCGATTTCCCGATTTTACTTCTTGGGCTTCTAGAATCCGAAGTTTTTATCCTATTTGCCTGAAATTGGAAATCTAGAGGTATTTTCGGGTCATAAAGAGGTATGCCGAAAACGGTGAGTATCGGTCCATATTTTAGTATAGCCCCCATAAGAACGATCTCCCGATTTAACTCCTTGGGTTTCTAGAAACCGTAGTTTTTATCTGATTTGCCTTAAATTGTAAATATTCTGGTATTTTAGGCTCACAAAAACGTGTATCGGATTAAGTTTTTATCGGTCCATTTGGTAATGCCTCCATATAGACCGACTTCACTTCTTGAGGGTGTAGAAAGCGCACTTATCATGAAAATTGCTTGAAACTCAATGTAAAATTTCCAGATTTTACTTCTACAGATTTAAGATTTCAAATCAAAACGTTATTTTATAATTTTCTTGCACACTTACAAGAGATGTTAATGATTCCTCTAAAACTCAAACAAAAATGGTTCTTATAAATCCAGAATCTGATATAGTCCTCATAGGTGAAATCTTTAAATTTATCTTCTGGAAGTGTCCTCAAGTCCTCAAGCCCTCCTGAAATTTCTAAGGAACCCCTAATATTTGGTTCATGGTGGTGGGTATTTAAGATTCGGCCCGGCCGAACTTACTGCTGTATATACTTGATATGATATTTAATTGTCCCAAATTTAATTATTCACATTGAAAAAACGTATTTTCTAAGACTTCTCCAAATGAACCTCAGGATCTCCAAAAACATTCATTCTGAAGGGCAGTGTTGCCAGTATTGGGGATTTTTCCCCAAATCGAGGATATTTTTTTCTGCATGGGGACAACATTTTTTAGTTGGGGACTCGGGGATTTTTGTGGGGAATTTTGGAAATCTGTTCAGTATAATAAATCAGATTAAGAATTATGGTTTATATAAAATTCTTTACTTCTACATGCTTACAAAAAGCTTAAAGAAGTACAGACGATCTCCAAAAAAAAAAGATTCCTCCTCTTTATTCAATGGCATTTATTTGGGGACCAAGAGCAACTTTACAATTTACTCTGTTTCCTAAGAAATTTTTTACTATTGTGAAATTATTTCGTAAGGACTCGTCTGCGTACATCACTGGTTTGGAGAATATATCCCATACATATTGAATAAAGTTCATATCGGGACAACAACAACGCCTTTTAATCAATCAGCCAATTTTATTTCTTGCCTATTTGAACTAAGTTTTGATTCATAAATACGCATGTTGACCCCTAACTCCCATTTATATTTCTCGAGTATTTAGAAGACACTTTGATGACTCTTTATACCAATAATTAACTCTGATGAGGGCTTGTATCGGAAGATATTTTGAGCACCCTGCTTTTGTGTTTTGAAATCTTCATCTTTTTTTAACTCGCAAACTGGTATAACAAAAATTACATATTTTTCCAATTTTTAATTTTTTACGGGTTTTCTACAGCAGCGTCTATTCCTTTACTTTTTTTCCAAAATAAAAAAACTTACCAACAACTTATTGGGGTTTTTTGTGGGAAATTTGAATTAAATTGGCGATTTTTGGGGATGAAAACGTTCCATTTTGGGGGCAAGAGCCTGGAAAATACTAGCAACACTGCTGAAGGAATCAACCGCTTCTTCAAGTGTCGAACAGTTGACTGCTGTTTACTTTCGGGCACACACGCATAAATCACCGATTCATCACTAGGGCTGTTTTCTTTTAGCACTGGATACCCTATGCCGCGAAGGACTAAAAGAAAACAGAGTACTCGTTTATCCAGGACATCTCCAAAAATATGCAACACTGTCACCAGCTGTTCAAAAACAATCACAGAAAAGAAGTGAAATCTTGCATTTTTAATGTATGAAATGCTTCAATTAGTAATCAATATTTACTGCTGCGATTATTTGTGACACTATACCACTTTGAATTTCATGTTTTTCTATAAATTAGTCACAATAAAGTGCTATTGTGAATCGATGAAGCGTCACTTTATCAAAACACAATCTGGCAAGATCGGCGCGACTTGCACTGATGAGATGTTCTGGATAGAACACCAGTGCAACGATGTTCTGGATACAAATGTTGTATCCAGTGCAAAAAGAAAACAGCCCTACTGTTTTATTGTTCAGTTAATATAGTGGGCGCTTGCATGTGTTTTTGCTAGAGCAATTTGAGAGCCTACTATTTTAAAATTCTAACAATCACTTTCGCTACATAAATTTTTAAGTCTGTCCATATTTTTGTGAGAGAAGGCTGTTGATAGTATTTGAAAAAAGTGAAAACAACAGCCTTCTCTCAAATTGTTCTAGCAAAAACACATGCACTTTGCATAATACTGGAAATGCCGTAGTGCAAACAACGAGTATGTATACAAAGGTACCGTTAGAAATTTACAGATAAACAGGTTTTGTGTTCTAAATGCCTTATAAATTACTTTCGTAGATGTGAATAACGA
The DNA here is from genome assembly GCF_050003625.1 of Haematobia irritans. Classification (NCBI taxonomy): domain Eukaryota; kingdom Metazoa; phylum Arthropoda; class Insecta; order Diptera; family Muscidae; genus Haematobia; species Haematobia irritans. The sequence goes on along the minus strand of NC_134401.1, from coordinate 172,621,050 downwards.
TGTGCATGTGGTTTCGATCGGACATCATGACAACACAGCAAAAACTATTTGGTGGTGTGTAGGGTGACCTATTGACTTTTTAAAATCTCTGTAACTTTTTTGTTTATGAATATAAGTATATACTTCAAAAACAAAAGTTTCATATTTTGTTAAGATCTTTATAATGGTTATCAGAAATGGGCATCATAGGGGTATACGAAGCGAAATAAAAAATTAAAAATCAAATTTGACGTCGGAGTCAAAAATGTCCAATGCACGAAATATAGCCCCTGATCAACCACGAACAGTCCGTTTCTTTTCGATCGGACTTCAAATGACGACACAGCACAATAAATTGTATTTCGGGGGGTCGTAGGGTGCACGGAAAAAAAAAGTTTTGGTGTTCTGAAATTGTCTTCGAATATGCTATAAAACTGGGGGGTAACCGCATCAACTTTTTTTCGTGACCCTATCTAGTGTCCACTTCTCAGAGTTTTCACTGTAACTTTAGAGTATATATTTGTATTTCGCTTAATCGGTCTTTTATAAGCTTTGAATAGCTTAAATGAATTGCTTGCCAAACATTTTCCCAATGTTTTTTACTCTACCTCGTACATCAACACATTTGTCTATGAATGAAAGACAGACAGGCGACATGAAAGCCTTCCTTCATTCATGTCGTATTACTTCGTTTGGTACACATAATAACAATGTTGGCTTAGCAATCACAACAGTTCGTACATTTGAAATAGTGAGCGTGTGTATGTCTGCCTCTATTAGCTTGTCTGAGACTCCTGCCCAGGACGAGTGAATGTGATAGTGTGCGCGAGTGTGTTTGTGTGTATTGATATGTTACGACTTGCTGTGATGTTGCTTAGCACTTATATTAGTAAACAACCAAAGGATTTCAGTTTGCAGTTGTCTAAAGTGGAACATATTTAAAAGGAAATGAGTTCAAAGGAAAAGTTCTTGTAAGATTAATGGAAAATCATATCTTAGTCTTCTTATACAATGAAAATGAATTTATTTTTTTCTTTTTAATTGAGTGAACTCAAAATTGTATGGAATTTAGTTTTTGTCATAATTTCTCCCATATAAGATCTCATATATAAGATCTCACTTTTATAAAATTGATGTGCCATATGTTTAGTTTCCACTGTGAAATTGACGTCTATAGTTTTTGCAGTTCATAAATCGTAACATGGTATCATACTAGAAATGTTGGTGTAATATGATTGACTATAAACTACAGTAGTTTGGGATCAATATATTTATATTTTTTGTTCTATGTGACCATTGACCCTTTCACTACCGAAATTTTAATTTTTCTTCAGTTTTTACTTGTACTAACAACATGTATAATAACAAGTATATACGGCCGTAAGTTCGGCCAGGCCAAATCTTATGTAGCCTCCACCATGGATTGCGTAGAAACTTCTACGAAAGACTGTCATTCACAAATTCCAACTCACTCGGATGAAATTTGCTCCTCCAAGAGGCTCCAAAACCAAATCTCGGGATCGGTTTATATGGTGGCTATACATGATTATGGACTGATATGGACCACTATTGGCATGGTTGTTAAATATCATATACTACCACCACGTACCAAATTTCAACCAGATCGGATGAATTTTGCTTCTGCAAAAGGCACCGGAAGTCAAATTATGGACTGATAGGAACCAATTCCTGCATGGTTGTTGGATACCATATACTAACATCACGTACCAAATTTCAACCGAATGGGACGAATTTTGCTCTTCCAAGGTGCTCCGGAGGTCAAATCTGGGGATCGGTTTATATGGGGCCTATATATAATTATGGACCGATATCGACCAATTTTTGCATGGGTGTTTGAGGCCATATAAAGGGTGATTCTTTTGAGGTTAGGATTTTCATGCATTAGTATTTGACAGATCACGTGGGATTTCAGACATGGTGTCAAAGAGAAAGATGCTCAGTATGCTTTGACATTTCATCATGAATAGACTTACTAACGAGCCACAACGTCGAATTTTCAGTGAATGGGCCCTAGAAAAGTTGGCAGAAAATCCGCTTTTTTATCGACAAATTTTGTTCAGCGATGAGGCTCATTTCTGGTTGAATGGCTACGTAAATAAGCAAAATTGCCGCATTTGGAGTGAAGAGCAACCAGAAGCCGTTCAAGAACTGCCCATGCATCCCGAAAAATGCACTGTTTGGTGTGGTTTGTACGCTGGTGGAATCATTGGACCGTATTTTTTCAAAGATGCTGTTGGACGCAACGTTACGGTGAATGGCGATCGCTATCGTTCGATGCTAACAAACTTTTTGTTGCCAAAAATGGAAGAACTGAACTTGGTTGACATGTGGTTTCAACAAGATGGCGCTACATGCCACACAGCTCGCGATTCTATGGCCATTTTGAGGGAAAACTTCGGAGAACAATTCATCTCAAGAAATGGACCGGTAAGTTGGCCACCAAGATCATGCGATTTGACGCCTTTAGACTATTTTTTGTGGGGCTACGTCAAGTCTAAAGTCTACAGAAATAAGCCAGCAACTATTCCAGCTTTGGAAGACAACATTTCCGAAGAAATTCGGGCTATTCCGGCCGAAATGCTCGAAAAAGTTGCCCAAAATTGGACTTTCCGAATGGACCACCTAAGACGCAGCCGCGGTCAACATTTAAATGAAATTATCTTCAAAAAGTAAATGTCATGGACCAATCTAACGTTTCAAATAAAGAACCGATGAGATTTTGCAAATTTTATGCGTTTTTTTTTTAAAAAAAGTTATCAAGCTCTTAACAAATCACCCTTTATTAACATCACGTATCAAATTTCATCTGAATCAGATGAATTTTGGTCTTCCAAGAGGCTCCGGAGGTCAAATCTGGTGATCGGTTTATATGGGGGCTGTATATAATTATGGACCGATATGGACCAATTTTTGCATGGTCATTAGAGACCATATACTAACATCATGTACCAAATTTCAGCCGGATCGGATGAAATTTGTTTCTCTTAGAGGCTCTGCAAGCCAAATTGGGGGATCGGTTTATATGGGGGCTATATATAATTATGGACCAATGTGGACCAATTTTTGCATGGTTGTTAGAGACCATATACTAACACCATGTACCAAATTTCAGCCGCATCGGATGAAATTTGCTTCTCTTAGAGGCTCAGCAAGCCAAATCGGGGGATCGGTTTATATGGAGACCATATATAATTATGGACCGATGTGAACCAATTTTTGCATGGTTGTTAGAGACCATATACTAATACCATGTACCAAATTTCAGCCGGATCGGATGAAATTTGCTTCTCTTAGAGGCCTCGCAAGCCAAATTTGGGGGTCCGTTTATATGGGGGCTATACGTAAAAGTGGACCGATATGGCCCATTTGCAATACCATCCGACCTACATAGAGTTTGGTGTCGTTTTCGAATGTCCTCCTACGTGGACATCGCAAGTCGTGGGTTCGATTCCTGCTTCGACCAAACACCAAAAAGTTTTCAGCGGTGGATTATCCCACCTCAGTAATGCTGGTGACATTTCTGAGGGTTTCAAAGTTTCTCTAAGTGGTTTCACTGCAATGTGGAACGCCGTTCGAACTCGGCTATAAAAAGGTGGTCCCTAGTCATTGAGCTTAACATGGAATTTGGCAGCACTCAGTGATGAGAGAGAAGCTCAACACTGTGGTATCACAATGGACTGAATAGTCTAAGGGAGCCTGATACATCGGGCTGCCACCTAACCTAACCTTAATATGCGACAAGCAAATGGACGAAAATCGCTCTGGCGAAAAAATCTTGATCACGAACTTGAGTTATGATATTTGTCATGACTCTCGAGCATTATTGTGTGTTGTGAAAATTGTCAAGGGTCATGAGAATTGCCGAGAGCCACGTAGAAAGTCACAAACATTCACAACCTGAAAATTCTACTCTCAAAGTTTAAAGACTCGCGCTCACGAATTACGGTGAAGATTTGTCGAGAACAACGTGGATCACGAGACAAATTTTTCTGGGCGGCAGCTGACACTACATTTTTTCTTCCGGCGGCTAAGTTGATATAAATTTGTCTATTCGGCAGCGGACAATTAACCATTATAAAATCAATTTTAAGCTATCCGAATGGTGATGAGATTAGCTGTACAACCAATCTTACAATCAAATTTACATTTTATTAAAATTGTCTGAGTTAAATTTTTGGAAAATTACCCTACGGGAAATGGATCAACCACAGAACCGGTACAGGACTAGTCCCTGGTGTGTATGGACCAGTCCCAGTTCTGGTCAAAACATATGAGAGACCGGTCACTTTAACATGGGTTTGTCATTGACTCATCCCATAGGACACGTCCTGGGACAATTTAGCAGGAGCACCTCATAGACAGGTCCTCAGGAACTAGTCTCGGAGAAACTTTTAGAAATCTGTTTCAATTTGGGTATAGTGTGTTGGATTACAAAACAACAGGACTGAGTTCGATTCCTCCTGGCGTCATAGAGATTTCAAAGTACTAATTGTACCATAAATATAAACAGATGGAGAGAAAGGGGTAGTAAAAGACCGAGAATACGAAAATAACTTATAAGAGAGAATAAAATCTATAAATAGATATGCGAGCAGAAACTCACTCGCTCTTTTTATACCCACCACCATAAAATGGTGACGGGGGTATAATAAGTTTGTCATTCCGTTTGTAACACATCGAAATATCGATTTCCAACTATATAAAGTATATATATTCTTGATCAGGGAGAAATTCTAAGACGATATAAGCATGTCCGTCTGTCCGTCTGTCTGTCTGTCTGTCTGTTGTAATCACGCTACAGCCTTCAATAATGGCGCTATCGCCCCGAAATTTGGCACAGATTCGTTTTTTGTTTGCAGGCAGGTCAAGTTCGAAGATGGGCTATATCGGTCCAAGTTTTGATATAGTCCTCATATAAACCGACCTCCCTATTTGGGGTCTTGAGCCTATAAACACCGTAGTTATTATCAGATTTGCCTGAAATTGGAAATCTAGAGGTATTTTGGAGCCATAAAGAGGTGTGTCGAAAATGGTCCGTGTCGGTCCATGTTTTGGTATAGCCCCCATATAGACCGATCTCCCGATTTTGCTTCTTGGACGTCTAGAAACTATATTTACCATCCGATTTGCCTGAAATTGGAAATCTAGAGGTATTGTGGGACTATAAAGAGGTGTGTCGAAAATGGTTCGTATCGGTCCATGTTTTGGTATAGCCCCCATATAGACCGATCTCCTGATTTTGTTTCTTACGCGTCTAGAAACAGTATTTTCTATCCGATTTGTCTGAAATTAAAAATCTAGAGGTATTGTGGGACTATAAAGAGGTGTGTCAAAAACGGTCCATGTTTTGGTATAGCCCCCATATAGACCGATCTCCCGATTTTGCTTCTTACGCGTCTAGAAACAGTATTTTCTATCCGATTTGTATGCAATTGAAAATCTAGAGGTATTTTGCGATCATAAAGAGGTGTGTCGAAAATGGTCCGTATCGGTTCATGTTTTGGTATAGCCCCCATATAGACCGATCTCCCGATTTTGCTTCTAGGTCTTCTAGAAACTATATTTACCATCCGATTTGCCTGAAATTGGAAATCTAGAGGTATTTGAGGACCATAAAAAGGTGTGCCGAAAATGGTGCCCATCGGTCCATGTTTTGGTATAGCCCCCATATAGAGCCCCCATATAGACTGATCTCCCGATTTTGCTTCTTGGGCTTCTAGAAACTATATTTTCTATCCGATTTTCCTGAATTTGAAAATCTAGAGTTCTTTTGGGACCATAAAAAGGTGTGTCGAAAATGGTGCCCATCGGTCCATGTTTTGGTATAGCTCCCATATAGACCGATCTCCCGATTTTGCTTCTTGGGCTTCTAAAAACTATATTTACCATCCGATTTGCCTGAAATTCTTGAGCTTCTATAAACTTTATTTATTACCCGATTTGCCTGAAATTCGAAATCGAGATGTATTTTTAGACCACTAATAAGTGTGCCGAAATTGAGGTATATCGAGGTCCATTTTTTGGTATAACCTCCATATAGACTGATCTCTCGATTTTTACTTCTTGGGCGTCTAGAGACTATATTTTTTAGCCGATTTGTTTGAAATTGAAAATCTGGAGGTATTTTAAGATCACACATATGTGAGTAGCAGATGATGCCTATCGGTCCATGTTTTGGTATAGCCCCAATGTAGATCGATCTCCCGGCTTTATTTCTTGGGCTTCTAGAATCTGTAGTTTTTATACGATTTGCTGGAAATTAGTAATCTATAATGAAATTTTAGACAAACGAAATTTCCTTTTCGTATAAAGTATTTTCGTTTATTCAACGATTGTCTCTAAAATTTGTGTCAAAAAAAAAAAAAAAAACTTTGCTTGTCTAAAATTACGTTTCTCAAAAAAGAAAACACTTCTTTCATGGTCATGAAAATTGCTTGAAACTGAAAGTAGAATTTTCCAGATTTAACTCATCGTATTTGTTTAAATAATGGCGGAAAAAATCTACAGATTTACGATTTCAAATCAAGTCGTAATTTCATCATATACACGATATGTTTATAATTCTCTAAAACTCAAACAAAATTGGTTCTCATAAATCCAGAATCTGATATGGTCTTCATTGACTTGCTTGGGAGAAGATTTGTCATCAAACCCCCTACAATTCTATATATTATCAAGTAACCCACTACGACGAAGAGTTTTCAAAGTAAACTATTATATCTGATTCATGGTGGTGGGTATTTAAGATTCGGCCCGGCCGAATTTACTGCTTTATATACTTGTTGATTCTATTTATGGTAAACCTATTATTTTTGGAGAGATGGTATGCTTGCGACGAAGTACCTAGTTTTCGACTGCTGGTATGCTATGTATTACTGCTGATATATGTTATGTACGAAGAAGTTGTAACCTATTTGGCGCAGGCATACTTGTACTCATACCTGGAAATAGGAGTTTTTGCTGGGAATCGGGAAAACCTACCACCGGATCACTCTTCACCGCGACAACGCGAGCTCGGCTCAAACAACTACATTTTTGAGCATTCAAAACTTCGATTTAATTGATCATCATTCCAGTACGTAGCTTAGGTTAGGTGGCAGCCCGATGTATCAGGCTCACTTCGACTATTCAGTCCATTGTAATACCTCAGTGGTGAACTTCTCTCTTATCACTGAGTGCTGCCCGATCCCATGTTAAACTCAATGACAAGGGACCATTGCAGTGAAACCATTTAGAGAAGCTTTGAAACACTCTGAAATGTCAGCAGCATTACTGAGGTGGAATAATCCACCGTTGAAAAACTTTTTTGGTGTTCGACCGAAGCAGGAATCGAACCCGCTACCTTGCGTATGCAAGGCGGGCATGCTAACCATTGCACCACGGTGGCTCCCGTACGCAAAAAATAAAATGAGAGGTCAACGTTTTTGCGGAACCTAAAGAAGTGGTTAATCCGTTGAGAATGCATTTTTTGGAGATATCTCAATCAATGTGGCAAAACTTCTTCGACAATTGGTTCAAACGCATGCAAAAGCGTTTAATATGGGGAATATTCTGAAAAACAATAATGGGATTTTCGATGAATAATATTTATTTTTCTTCTCTAATCCCGAAATATAAAAGTCAACCCGCTAGTATTTGACATTATTAAGAAGTTTTCGAATATGTCATGGTTTAAAAATACTGTGCGAATATGTCTGTTGTTTAAATACCAAGAAAAATTGATGTATGTACAAACTATTCTCTATGGTTGTAGTTTCATTGTAGGTGGCGAAACATATGGAGGAAACAAATGTGTAAAGTGTAATGGCATTTGTTGTGCACTCTATTCAGTCGTTAGGAGAGAGCGGCTCCACGCTCTTGTTCTCTTCGTTTTTGTGGGGATATTGAACGTCTCTATCAAAATTCTAACCATTTGATACTGTTGCAAAATATAAAGCATATAACTTATTGTGGCTGAAAAACATTTATTTTTTTTAAGTTTTCTTATTTCTTGAGAATCCAATTTTCTTTAGCCTAAAGCTTTGAGCCAATTCTAAACATTTTACTCCATTTAAAAACTTCCAATAAATAATCATGAAATATTGTTAGACCATCGTTTGTTTCGCATGAGCAAAACACTCAAAATATTAATGGTGCTTCGGCTATGACTTCCCTAATAAACTGATTGGCATTTGGCAATTAACTTAAATTGATTACAACAATAACAACAACATGTCTAACATGTTGACCTTGTTAGCAGAATTGGTCAGCAAAATGGACTGTAATGAACTGACGCCGACGGCTCCAAAAAAGAAATGAAATTGAAATTGTTTCACTTTCCTTCATTTACTACCACCACCATCACATCACCACCAGCGACGCCATCAACATCATCCTTACGAGCTGATATTATGGCTGTGGATACTCGCAGTGTTCCGCGTTGGTGTGTTACGCTTTTATTGATTTCCGGCCAAGGAAGAAGAACATAAGAATCACTGTAAATTAAAAAGAAAACTTTGCACAAATCACATTCCAAGTGCTTCTGTTCAGCACGTTTTTCTGTTCGTCTGGCTCCTCGGGAATAGCTCATGGGAACTTGAGAATGGGTGGAAATAAATGATGGCTCTTCATTAAATATGCGAGTGGCACGCAATGAGTTTTGCTAAATCAAAAACTGGTCACTACTGAAGCTATTTTTACCCCCAAGACGAAGGGAATCCAAAAGAAAACAAAAGCCATCCATCATTGTCCTTTCTTGGTGGGCAAGTTGCTTATGCCTTTCCACAAAAACCACCAACCTAGAGAAGAAAAACCATTCGCTTTTACATTCTGCATAAGACCATGTGATAGCCTTTGGCTCATATAGGGCTAAGGAATAGAACTGACGAATGCTACTCGTGTGTGTATGGCAATGACATGCTTTCTCCTAGCACCTCCCCCACCTTCTCCGGCAAACACTGAGGTGAGGTTAAGGGAGTGACTGAGTTACGATTATTCGCCAACTATCACAAGGTCACCTAGATCCCCAGAACCTATGGCATAAACAACAAACATCCATGGTCCGTGCTTAGTTCAGCTGAAATGACCCACCTTTAAATGCATCCACACGAATTAACTATGACCATGCACACGTTTCATTTGTGCTTTCATTTGTAGGACAGACAGGGCGGTATTTTTTTTCTCGAGGTTTTCTTCAATTTGTTATGCCCATTGAAGGAAGTATTCCATTTAGTAGAATTAAGTGGTGATAATTTTTGTTGAATCATTTAGCAGGTTTTTTCCCCTCGTGAGGGTAAATAAAATAATAGCGTAAGACCAAACTGAATTAGGGCAAAAAAAATAGTGTGCAAACATACAAACATAAATGGTGAGTAAATAAATAGACCGTTTACTTCCAGATTAGCCTTAATAGATCTATCTTTCCATTCCATTTTTTTTTCAACAATATGAGCGGCACAGTGATGCGAGAACGAGATGTATATACATTAAAAATAAGTATATTTATATACATACATTTTGTTCGATGTTTATAATTCGGGATTGGGCAACCCTAGTGTTGCAATCTGCCAACTGACAGCTCTATCGTAAAGCTTGACATACGAGTGTTATTTGTATTGTATGGGTGTCCGTCATGTCATCCCAAAATCATTTCCAGACGGTCAATTGCCCAATTTAAGTTTGGGCTTTAGTCCTCTCCCATCTCGGTCATAAGCCCCAAAAAAAAAAAAACGGACAATATTTTTTTGTGAAAAATTTATGTGGGAGTTAATATCAAAAACTTCCATAAAAGAAGAAGTTTAGAAACTCAGTTTTTGGTTAAAAAAGTACGCATGGTACATATTCAGAATGGTGTAATTAGAAAGTGCAAAGACAATCGAGTATAATTAAAAGTTCTACAAAGCCTCCAATAATTTATAGCATTATTTGAAAAAAAGGAGCATACACAGAAAAAAATTTCATGAACATTTTTCCAATTAAAGTCTTAATTGAGTTTTAAAAAATATTCAATTGATTGACTCAACAAATTTTTTAATTGAAACAGAAATCAATCAGAAAAATTAATAGTATCAATTTTTTAATTGGATCAATTAATTTTTTAATTGACCTTCAATTAATTTTTTAATTGATACTATCATTTCTGTGATTGAAGACATTTCAATTAAAACACAAGTAAGGAAAGTCTAAAGTCGGGCGGGACCGACTATATTATACCCTGCACCACTTTGTAGATCTAAATTTTCGAAACCATATCACATCTGTCAAATGTGTTGGGGGCTATATATAAAGTTTTGTCCCAAATACATACATTTACATATCACTCGATCTGGACAGAATCTATAGACTGAAAATTTATGATTTATCGCTCGATATATGTGTATTAGAAGTTTAGAAAAATTAGAGTCAGATTTTACAAGGAAAATGTTGGTATTTTGACCATTTTTGTCGAAATTAGAAAAACATATATATGGGAGCTATATCTAAATCTGAACCGATTTCAACCAAATTTGCTAATTCTACTCCCTGTGCAATGCTAATTCTACTCCCTGTGCAAAATTTCAACTAAATCGGAGTTTAAAATTGGCCTCTGTGGTCATATGAGTGTAAATCGGGCGAAAGCTATATATGGGAGATATATCTAAATCTGAACCGATTTCAAACAAATTGGGCACGCATAGCTACAATGCCAATTCTACTCCCTGTGCAAAATTTCAACTAAATCGGAGCAAAAAATTGGCCTCTGTGGTCATATGAGTGTAAATCGGGCGAAAGCTATATATGGGAGCTATATCTAAATCTGAACCGATTTCAAGCAAATTTAGCATACTTGACTACACTACTAATTGTACTCCTAGTGCAAAATTTCAACCAAATTGGGGTAAAACTCCGGCTTCTGGGACCGTATTAGTCCATATCGGGCGAAAGCTATATATGGGAGCTATATCTAAATCTGAACCGATTTCAATAAAATTTGGCACACTTGACTATAGTACTAATTGTTCTTCTTGTGCAAAATTTTAAGCAAATTAGGGCAAAACTCTGGCTTCTCGGGCCATATAAGTCCATATAGGGCGAAATATATATATATGGGAGCTATATCTAAATCTGAACCGATTTCTTCCAAAATCAATAGGGTTATATTCTGAGCCAAAACACATACTTGTGCAAAATTTGAAGACGATTGGACTAAAACTGCGACCTAGACTTTGATTACAAAAATGTGTTCACGGATAGACGAACATGGCTATATCGACTCAGGAGCCCACCCTGAGCATTTTTGCCAAAGACACCATGTGTCTATCTCGCCTCCTTCTGGGTGTTGCAAACATATGCACTAACTTATAATACCCTGTTCCACAGTGTGGCGCAGGGTATAATTAATTGGATCAATTTCGTGATTGAATCAAAAAAAAAAAAATTTTTTTTTTGTATATGTGTGAATATGTACGAAATTGTGCCGGAAAAGGTAATTTATCAAACCACAATTAGGAAGTCGATCTATTTTATGTTCGATTCCAGTAACCTTTTTTATTTTTTGAAACAAGATAACAAAACGAACGATGGAAGAATTTGAGGACTTTAGAACTTTAAAATATTAAAATTGAAAAGGAATAGGACAATCGACTGATGGCTACTTGAAAGAAATCTCGCTCTCGCTCAAAAAACATTCGTTGCGATTGGTCGAAAGAAATGGTCCAAAAATATTATCGCGGTGTTCCAAACCCCTTTATGACATCGTGACTGGTGATGAATCGTGGATTTACGCGTAAGAGCCCGAAAGTAAACAGCAGTCGACTATATGGGTGATTCAAGATGAGCCAAATCCAACAAAAGTTGCTCGCTCACGAAGCACTTCCAAGTAGAGGTGTGCGCGTGACACGAAATTCGCGTGAATCACGCGTGAATCACATGAGTCGTGAACAAAATCCAAAGCAACTCTCGTAAATGTGCGTGAATGGGACTAAAATAAATATGCCGTGCGTTAGCGTGCGTGAGAAATAAAAAAAAATCTGCAAAATCACGCTCACGAAAAAAATCAAAATTTAATTATTTAATTCACACTCTTATGTTAACTGAAATTAGTTTAGCTCTCGAACTATATTCTATTTTTGAATTTTGTTATCTTTGCTGATTTCCGTTTGGAAAATGTCGTGAGTCTCGTGAATTTATCATCTTCACCACAGCAATGGGAGCTCTCACATATCGGCTCAAACAACTGCATTTTTGAGCACTCAAAACAACGATTTGATGGATCATCCGATGTATAGTCCTGACTTGGCACCGAATGACTTCTTTTTGTTGCCATGTGTGAATGTTTTTCGACACCTGAAGAAACGGTTGATGTGTTCAGAATACATGTTTTGGAGATATCTCAATCAGAGTGGCAAAAGTACTTTGAAATTTGGTTCAAATGCATGCAAAAGAGTATATCACCCATGTTCCGACATCCACTTCAATTCCACTTCCACTATTCACGTCAAATCCACGAACGTGAAAATTTTGTGTTCTTAATTTCACGCTCTTTTGCAAGTGAATTGATTTCACGAAAATTCCGGTGAAAGTGGATTGTAGGACACGAAAATCGTGGAATTGATTCACATTCACCTGAAAGTGGATTTGGGAACATGGGCAGAATTCGGTTCAAATTCATGCAAAATAGTATAGATCTTAATGGGGAATATTTTTAAAAACAATAGATTTTCGTTGATTAATATTTTTTGTTTGTTCTCCAATCCCGAAATAAAAAAGGCAACCCCCGTAGGTTAGGTTATTAGGCATTGTGGCAGTCCAATATTTCAGGCTCACTTAGACTATTCAGTCCATTGTGATACCACATTGGTGAACTTCTGTCTTATCACTGAGAGCTGCCCGATTCCATGTTAAGCTCAATGATAAGGGACCTCATTTTTATAGCCGAGTCCGCACGGCGTTCCACATTGCAGTGAAACCACTTAGAGAAGCTTTGAAATACTCAGAAATGTCACCATCATTAGGTTAGGTTAGGTTATGTGGCAGCCCAATGTATCAGGCTCACTTAGACTATTCAGTCCATTGTGATACCACTGTGGTGAACTTCTCTCTTATCACTGAGTGCTGCCCGATTCCATGTTAAGCTCAACGACAAGTACCTCCTTTTTATAGCCGAGTCCGAACGGCGTTCCACATTCCAGTGAAACCACTTAGAGAAGCTTTGAAACCCTCAGAAATGTCACCAGCATTACTGAGGTGGGATAATCCACCGCCGAAAAACTTTTTGGTGTTCGGTCGTAGCAGGAATCGAACCCACGACCTTGTGTATGCAAGGCGGGCATGGTAACCATTGCACCACGGTGGCTCCCATCATTACTGAGGTGGGAAAATCCAGCGCTGAAAAAGTTTTTGGTGTTTGGTCGAAACTTGGTTCGAACCTCGTGGGCTGTGTATGCAAGGTGGGCATAATAACCATTGCACCACTTAAACATAAAAAAAGTCATTTTTAATATTTTCACAAGGTGTCAGCTACCCTACATTCCAGATTTTAAAATTCATGGAAATTAGACGAAATTGTCATTTCCATGTGCTGAAGAAGCAAAATCGTTAAAGTGGACTAAATTAGTGATTGTAATTGGAGCCACTGTCGTGCAATGGTGGTGGTTAGTATGCTCACCTTGCATACAAATGGTCATGGGTCTGTTTCGATCAAACGCCAAAAAGTTTCTCATCGGTGGGTATCCTCTCTCCGTAATGCTGGTGACATGTCGCTAAGATAGAATCAGGCAGCACTCATTGATAAAAGAGAAGTTCACCACTTCTGGTGTCACAGTGGACTGAAATGTCCAAGTGAGCCTAAAATAAGGGGCTTATAACGAAAAAATTGAGACTCCAATCTAATTGTAATTTGATTTTATCATTAAAGAGAACTATATTACTGAAATTTAAGTTTAAGGTTAAGAAACGATTCTGAGTATCGGAACATGGGCGTTTATTATATTTTGATCAAGACCATTTATTTACTTAACCGTAACCCTATATCTCAATGAATTACAAATAGAATGACAAAAACTTGTCATAACCTTCATCCAATAGAAGATGTTATAAAAATTTAAATTAATGTTTCACAATTCTGTGTCACACTTCCCAAATAATTTAAAATCCAACACAAATTTAAAAAGTGACTACGCATTGATCCACTTTCTTTATGGGTCATTGAAAGTAAAATGAAATTAAAAAGTACAAAACAATTCAAACACAATACATGCTATAATTACAATAACAACAATAAAACTAAAATAATAATAAGAAGGCTGGTTTTTGGGTCACCAAGGACATGTGAGAACTATTCTGCCCCATATTGACTTATTTCCGCATACGTTTGAATCACTTCACATTCCCCCAATACGGTATAAAGGAAAAACAGAATGTATAGCAAGATGTTGAAGATACCAATGCAACGACGAATGTGGAAATTTGTGGTCACCGACCATATAAGGGTTCCGAAAAGGATCAAAAGGATAAAAATGAAACAATTTTCACCCAAGGGTCCAGAGGGAAGCTTCAACGACAAGACAATAGGAATTTAAGGAATTTTAAAGGATTTTTGAAATATTTCATTGAGTTGATGCTTACTGGCTCCAATCCTGTTTCACCACTTAAATTCTTCAAAAGCATAACACTGCCAATGCCCAAGAGAGTATCTGAAATTAATTTGTTTACTTACTCCACTCTTCAAAATACCTTTTTTTTACCCAATCTCAACTTACTGAAAAAAGGACCACCCAGACAGGCAGCAAAAGCCATTTTCGGATAGCCATGCATGGCCAATGTAGCATCGGATATTAAATCACCCACTCCATTTCCCCAAGCCAATAGGGTGCAACCTAAAAATGAGTTACTGCAATCGAGTATTAGACCCAGTACATAAAGGATTTCCACAGTTTCCGAGGCACATGAATATATGGTGCACATTGAACCGAGGGCCGAGAGCAAAGCAAAGATCTAGCAAATATGGAAGTTAATAAATTAGCCATAATTACCAGGACTAAAGTTGACATACCACATGGAATTTTGGCGGTTCATCCGTTCGTGTGTAGAGAAAACACAAGATACTTAAGGGTATGGATGCTGCCATACTATACAAACAGAGATACCAGGAGCTCTTCTCATCTTGATTGCAGGGGGGGAAATATGGTCATAGAGCAGAACATAATTGAAGAATATCAAATTAAAATTTTTATATTTCACCGAGTATAAAAAGGAGGAAAATATCTTGTCCTAGATCCATTAGATATATACATGAATTAGAATTTTATAATCAAAATAGTCGACTTTCGACTTTTCGTATTATGAACATTTCGACCTTTTGAATATTCAAAAAGTTTGAAAAATCTATTTTTTAGACTTTTTACAAGTATTGAGCTGCGATAAAAAATGGAGCCATTTTATTTTTTGAATGATATCGTCTCAGAGTTGCCATTGAAATATTTGTATTCTCTTTTGAATCTAATATCGTTAAACATCATAAGTTGATTTATCGATTTTCAAAAATGTTGTTGTTTTTTTGATTTCAGCTTAAAACCATGCATTGACTAAACTACAAGTGTAGCTTAACCAACAAAGGAAAAGAATGTTTGTCAAATTTATTTGGGCAAAGCCCTATAGACTGCAAGTTGGTTGCTACATGTAGAGGATGCTGATGAGAAATGTGGTAATTCCGAAACGTGCGTCCATCCAACCATCTTGCAGTCTATAGGGCTTTGTCCAAATAAATTTGACAAATAGCTGAAATCAAAAAAAACAACAACAATGATTAAAGAACAAAACCAACAATAACAAAACAAAACGGATTTTCAAAAATATCATACGTCGATTAATCGAATTCGAAGATAACAAAAAGTCGACTTTGAATTTTTTTTTGACATAAAATTGACGAGTCGAAAAGTCATGAATCCACACAGTATTTGTGGCATATTTCTTTGAGCCTAGTATGAAGTTTGTTTTACCATAAAAGTCAGACAGTCCGTCCATCAGTTTGTCTATCAGGCTAACTCCCGAAGGAATTAAGTAACTTAAAATTAGCTACTTGGTAACATTTTTTACCCAAGTTAAGTCGACTTCGAAGCATTATCCCCAAATTATGATGCTCTCGTCCCCAAAAATCTTCCATTTAAATTAAAATTCCCCACAAAAATCCCCAACACATTTTTGAAATTTTTTTTAAATAGAAAATGAATATGCTCTGCTGTAGAAAATCGTAATAAATATCATCTGATACATATGAAGGTGTTGTTGGCGCCATATGACCCATTCCAAATCAGTGATGTACGCAGATGAGTGGGCAATACTTCGACCCGAATCCTTACGAAATAATTATAAAAAAAGTTCTTATCCAAGCAGAGTAAATTGTAAATATATGCTTGGGTCTGCAAATAAAAACCGTGGAATAAAGAGGTGGACAATTTTTTTTTATTTGTTATTTTGAAGAGTTGCTCTACTTCGTTAAGCTCTTTTTAAAGAATATAGAAAAAACGTATTTCATATAAACAACAACTCTAAACCTCATTTATTATACTGAACAGTTTTCGAAAATTCCCCACAAAAATCCCAAAATTTCTGGAAAATTCCCACCAAATCACCTACAAGAAAAATTTGTCCCTATCCACGAAAAATATCCCTGATTTGAGGAAAAATCCGCAATACTGGCAACACTGCTTCGAAGATTGACTATATCGGCTATTACTTTCGGGTACCTCCCTTTAAATGCTAAAGAGGTCGTGCGATAAGTACTGAGAATAAACATTTTAGAAAAGTAGCTGTTCAGTTTTCTTCCAACTCTTCTTTTGTCTCGATACAAACTTTAACCAGAGATTCTCCCACTTGACCCGTCCGAAAAATACCCACACTGAAAAAAATATTGACCTGATATGGAAGATTATGCAACTTAAATTTTAGGACTCGAAATTTACGCAATGCTAAGGACAAAATTCTTTCAAATAATGATATTTTAATTAAAAGAAAGTTTATAATCCTTGCATCAAACATTTTATTCATTAAATTTAGGACACAAATCTTGAAATTTTGCATCCCTCTGTTGAAGTTGTAGATCTTTGAAGTAAGGCAAATGTTCCTTAAAATAAAGAAAAATACTTAAAGAAATCGTCTTTAACGCAACTGACATATTGAATTTTTAAATTTAAGATAAAAACGCTTCAAATATAGGCTAAGACTTATTTTAAGGATTTGCATCTTTGGTTTAAAGTTTTTTTAGCATTAAGAAAACAGTTCTTACTTTGAAGTACTTGGCATAATTTGGATTTTGAAACTGGAATTTGTTTGTACATGAAAACCTTTATTAATATATTGCAAACAGAGAATAAAAATTCGATGAATGAGATCAGCATCCAATTTTAATTTTATCGATCCTAGATTTAAAGCCAGTGAGGTCCGTAAAAAATGTCTTCATTTTAAAGAATCCGCATTTTTGGCTCGGAATCAATACCAAAATCCTTTAAGGAAGGTCAAAATCTTTGGATCCAAGTAAACTTTTTTTTGAGTGCAGTGAGTGACTATTTGGAAACAAAAATAAAGTTGTACCAGACCAAATTATGACAGTTTGGTGGTGGTGGTGGTCCATTGTTCCATTTTCACCATGGTAAAAGTGTGTAATCTTGGTGAAAGTTTTTTCTTTGCTAATTATACCCGGATCTTCTTCAATTGTGCTTAGAATTGGACCAATAATACAGTCCTGTAATCTAATACCAAGTTCATGATCATAATACCAGGTTGATGAGGATAGCGTCTAGTGAATATCAGAAAACAGTGGCCATCACATTTTTGGCCGATATTAAAACCTTAATTGTCTTCGAAGGACTATTTCGGTTGCTCCTTAACTTCTGGTATATGCCCACAGATCCATGTTTCGTCAACTGTTACGAAACGACACAGACTAACACAACGTCAAACACTGTTCTGAAAAATTTTTTTTAGGGTTTCAGGCTTCACAGCGGCCGTAGTGCCTCCTGATATGACCCGCGCGATTTTATTAAATGCCTCAACCAACTTCCATCGGCAGTCTGTCATGGACGTTTTTGTCCGTGGTAATCATTTTTAGGCACCTTCACATGACTCAAAAACTGAATTGCGTCTAATTTGAAACATGGAAAGGATTACCGTTGACAGCCTCCAAACGCTCATTGATTTTGAAGTACGCTTTACCTTCCAAAAACATGAATCGAATCGGATTTTGATTTTCTTAAAATTTCACATTTAAAATACACGTTTCCACACGCCACGAAAATACGAGTCCAATCTTTCTCTCTCTCCAATTGTGATACCACAGTGGTGAAATTCTGTTTTATTACTACGTACTGCCCATGTTTAGCTCAATGGCAAGGGACCTACTTTTTATACCCGAGTTCAAACGGCGCTCCACACTGCGGTGAAACCACTAAGAGCTTTTTAAAACACTCAGAAATGTCGCCAGCATTACTGAGAGGGGATAATCCACCGATGAGAAACTTAGGTGTTTGGTCGAAATTGGGATTGAACCCATGATCCTATGTATGCATGGCGGGCATTCTAACCATTGCACCATGGTGGCTCCCAATGAATTCAAAATTAACTAAAGTAAACCGTAAAGTAAAATCTAATTCGATACAGGCTGTGTACGAGAAATGTCAACTCTTAAATTTTGAATACTCGTAAGTACCATGGGGCCCTTGGGTATTCATACTCACATAATAATAAAATCATCATGAGTGGTAATAGGACCACTTGCAAACAGTTCAGTAGTTTCGACCAGCCATGTCTTTCCTCTTCGTAATTAACTATGGGCAAAAATAGAACCAATATAAATATCAATGGAGCCTTAAAGCACATAACAGATTTTTGAATACAGCTGGCATCATGCCATTCATCAATGTCCCATGGTCTAAAGGCGTCTTTAAATTGCTGGAAAAGATTTTCATTAGGACTCAAGCGATCATGGTAAGTAGAGCGTCTGGTTTCTTCAATGTTAACAGAGGTAAGAGAATTTCGATTGATAATCTCTATGCTGGCCTCTTGACGGAACATGGTAAATTGTTTGTATGCTTCAGCTATGATTGGTTAAGGAAACAAGAATTGAGATTCATCCATGATGTGTTTTAAAGGCCATATTTTACCTGGCAAATTACCATTCTGGGCCATCACTTCCAAGGCTATGTGTTAGGATAAGAAAAATTAAATATTTGCCAAGCAAAACATTCCTATTTATTGAACTTACATTGAATATGGCGTTTTAGCAGATATTGATCCATTAATATAGTCATTAAATAAACGATATAAATCATCATTAAGCCTTTTGTAGAGAAAATCAACAAACAGAATTCTTTTTCTTACAATTCGTCCATTGGAGAGAAGTATATCATAGGGTTAATTAGTAGTTTTCTACTTACAAATAGATTCCCAAGTCGAAATCACCCCATCTTTCATTGCATAATCTATGAATAATACACCGAATATGAAAAACGAGGTATCTCGCAAAATACAACTCCCCTCTATACGAAAGGGGCGTATAACGCATATGACACCACCAATAAAAGCAGTCACATAAATCGCTGAGCCCAACATATTCGTATACAAAGTAGCTGACGATTCTTTAGCTCCTGCAAGATTGGTAAATAAATCCGGGGAGCCGTTGCCAAATGCCAGCAATGTGACACCAGCCAAATGTTCACTTAAACCCATGATTTTCGACAAAACTTCCAGAGCCGGACAAAAACTACAGAAATCACAAAAATTTCATCTACCATCGAACATTTTCTACAAAATCTCACTCACAATTTATCAGCTGTACTACCCAAAATCATAAACATAATACTGCACAAACACATCAGGAGTATAAGAAACCATTTCTGTTGGGAATCACTTTGGGGTCTCAGGGAACAATACAATATATCGATGTAATTGAAAAAGTATTTCTTGTCCATACATTCAGGTGTAGAACGCACATATTCGCAACGGTCTTCATATTCCAAATCTTGAACATTGGAACAACTTAACTGTGAAATCAAAACAAAAAAAAAGAGAGTTCGACAACTTCACGTTTAAGAAGAGACTTACAAAATTGCGATATGAGGAAAACTCTCCATAATCGGGTTCGGACATAATGAAGATATTTAATTTAATTTTTTTTTAATCTTCGATGAAATACAAAATTCATTAATGACATCTACAAAAAAAAAAAAATGTTTGACTAATTTCACAAATCCAACTATTTTCAAATTTATCAAAACACTTTCAAGTACAGTGGATTTTCCGAAAACTAACACCAAAAAATATTTGCTGACTTTATAGAATGTTTTCTTACGACCATTTTCATGTAGATCCGTTAGGCTTTAACTGTCAGTTAACAGAATATAAACTGCAAATATCTTCTCTCCGGTTAACTATAACTGAACAAATTTCAACAGTTAAGATCCTAACTGACATATGGAATAAATAGACAAAATGACAGATATCTCCAGGTACGGCTTAAAAGTTCGTTAGCTAAAGGAGCTTCATGAAAATGGGGGTTAGTGTTTTAAAATTTCATTTATATAGAAAATATTTTTAAAATTTTATTTGCCTGAGATTTTTGCTTAAATTTTATATTTTAAACTTTAATTTCATTGGAATTTCTTTTTTTTAATTTATTTTCCATAAGAAATTTTTTAAAATGTTCATTTCTATAGGATTTTTTTTTGCAAAATTTAAGTTTTATAGGAAATCGTGTCAAATTTTAATTTTTATATGAATTTTTCTAAAAATTTCATTTTTATAGCAAATTTTCAAAAATTTAATTTCCATAGGTAATATTGTCAAAATTTTAATTTCTATAGGAAATTTTGTCAAAATTTCATTTTTATAAGAAATTTTGTCAACATTTCATTTCAATAAGAAACTTTGTTAAAATTTTTCTATAGAAAATTATGTCAAAATTTAATTTTTATATGAAAATTTTTAACAATTTTATTTCTATAGGAAATTTTGTCAAAAATTAATTTTTATAGGATTTTTTTTTTCAATATTTCATTTCTATAAGAATTTTTGTCACAATTTCATTTCTATAGGAAACTTTCTCAAAGTTTAATTCCTATGGAAAATTTTGTCAAAATTTCTTCTCTAGAGGAATAAATTTCTTCTCTATAGGAAATTTTCTCAACTGAAGGAAATTTTCTAAAAATTTCATTTCTGTAGGAAATTTTCTTAAAATTTAATTTCTATAAGAAACTTTCTCAAAATTACTTCTATACAGGAAATTTTTTCATAATTTGTTCTCTATAGGAAATTTGCTCAAAATAGGAAAAAAATTCAAAATTTCTATAGGATTGTTCTTTTTTTATTTAATTTCCATAGAATTTTTTAAATTTGATCTCTATAGAAAATTTTTTTAAAATTTAATTTCTAAAGGAAATATTTTCAAAATTCAATTTCTAAAGGAAATATTTCAAAATTTAATTTCTATAGGAAATTTTCTCAAAATTTAATTTCTATAAGAAATTTTCTAAAAATTTCATTTCTAAAGAATTTTTTTTCAAAAATTAATTTCTGAAGGAAATTTTGACAAAATTCATTTAATATTGTCAACATTTCATTTCAATAAGAAATTTTGTTAAAATTTTATTTCTATAGGAAATTTTGTTAAAATTTCATTTTGATATGAACATTTTTCATAATTTTATTTCTATAGGAAATTTTGCCAAAATGTAATTTTTATAGGAATTTTTTTCAATATTTCATTTCTATAAGAATTTTTGTCACAATTTCATTTCTATAGGAAACTTTCTCAAAGTTTCATTCCTATGGAAAATTTTGTCAAAATTTCATTTTTATGTGAGATTTTGTTAAACTTTCTTCTTTAGAGGAAATTTTGTCAAAATTTCTTCTCTAGAGGAAGTTTCAACATTTCATTTCTCTAGGAAATTTTCGCAAAAATTCATTACTGAAGGAAATTTTCTCAAAATTTCATTTCTGTAGGAAATGTTCTCAAAATTTAATATTTATAAGAAATTTTCTCAAAATGTCATCTATACAGGAAATTTTGTCATAATTAATTCTCTATAGGAAATTTGGTAAAAATAGGGAAAAAATTCAAAAATGTATATAGGATTGTTGTTTTTTTATTTCATTTCCATAGAATTTTTTAAATTTTATATCTGTAGAAAAATTTCTCAAAATTTAATTTCTAAAGGAAACATTTTCAAAATTTAATTTCTATAGGAAATTTTCTCAAAATTTAATTTTTAAAATGTTTTCAAAAATTAATTTCTGAAGGAAATTTTTAAAAATTTCATTTCTATGGGAAAATGTTCTCAAAATTTCATTTCTCTAGGAAATTTTCCCAAAATTCCAATTTCTATAGGAAATATTGTCAAAATTTCATTTCTGTAGGAAATTTTGCCAAAATTTAATTTCTATAGGAAATTTTGTCAAACTTTAATTTTTATAGGAAATTTTGTCAGCATTTCATTTCTATAGGAATTTTTCTGCAAAATTTCTATAGGAAATATTTTCAAAATTTCATTTTTATAGGATATTTTGTCAACATTCCAATAAGAAATTTTCATTTCTATAGGAGTTTTTTGTTTGTAAAATTTTATCTCTTTAGGAAATTTTGTCCAAATTTCATTTCTATAGGAAATTTTGTTAAAATTTAATTTTTATAGGAAATTTCGTCAAAATTTCATTTCTATAGGAAATTTCGTCAAAATTTCATTTCGATAGGAAATTTTGTCAAAATTTCATTTCTATAGGAAATTATATTTCTATAGGAGAGTTTCACAAGATTTAATTTCTATAAGAAAGATTCTCAAAATTTCATCTCTATGGGACATTTTGTCAAAATTTCTTCTCTATAGGAAATGTTGTCAAAATTTCATTTCTATTGGAAATCATGTCAAAATTTCTTCTCTATAGGAACTTTTATCAAAAAATTATTTCTATAGGATTTTTTTTTTTAAATCACACCTCTTTCGGAAATTTTACCTTATTTTTTTATTTTTAATAATATAATTGATAGTTATCACATTATTTATGTTTAGTGCTTGTGAAAACTTACCCCATTTTGTAAGTGATAATTTGTATTAGAATTTATATTTTAATATGCGAAGCATACATCACCATATGTGCCTTGATTTATGGTTTGACTCTACAAATGTGCCCTCTCGAGCACCATTGTTAATAAATCATTTAAAGTTTCTTTATATCTCTTTCCTCTTTAAAGTCTCTCTTCGGAGTTTTGTCTTTCTCACACACACACGCGCACTCTCCAATACCAATAAAGTTTCGCTTTGTAGCGAATAAGTGACATAAATTTCAATATCCGTTTCAAACCGGAAGTCGCTTGTGTAGAAAGGCGCCAAATGAAAATCGTTTGTTGTCATTGTGTTTTATGTTTACATTATTCATTATTACAAACTACCCGAGTTGTTTGATGCCTTGTTGGGTCATGTCTTACTAGGCGAATGATACGAAAGCCATGCAGGACTTTCACGTCACGTTTTCTATGAGACCTTAAGCATTTCGAATGGGTTGTTAATCGTTCAAAGTACCTGAAACAACTGAAAATTATTTTAACATGGCTTTAACTTTGGTGTTGTGTTGTGACCCATCCAAAAACGAGAAAGAACAATGAGAAGCACACACACAGACACCCGCATGAATGCCAATTCTACACCCATTAAACACATGGCCTTTAATGTTTGTGATGGTATTTTGAATATGGCTCAATGGGCTGCCTTTTTAATGGGAAGTTTTACGCTCCAAGAAATGAGGCGTAATCATTGAAAAGCAACATGCCAACATAGCCATTTGAAATGGTTTTGGGGGGGATGGAAAATTCTTTTGAAATCAAGAATATTTGCATAGGGTTTTACGATTGTCCTTTGGAAGCTCAATGTGTGCTTGCTCACAGCTCACATATTTCGGAAGAGTAAATGGTGTTGGGTATTGCAATTCCGCTACTAACTAGACATACATTTTTGGTATCTTCGGTAAAGGTTGACTATTGGCCAACAATGACCAAGTGGGTGTTCGTGGGGTTCGTTGCTAGTGACTTAATTTGGTATAAATTTGGCAAAGTTCAATCGCTCAGTTCATGGAATGGCAATAATTACATGCCACTAAGCAATTTGTACATGCTGTGAGGCATTCCCATTTTTGGATAAGTTCAATTTTTGATAAACAAATGAGTAGCTTTGGCGTCTAGGAAGAAAACTAGCAGTGGCAGCCGGAATATGCAAGGCAATAAAAACTTGGGAAATTGTTACAATTTTATTGTGACCTTTTAAATTTTATGAACTTTTTATGGGCATATACTTGTGAAAGTGTTAGGAAATAAATTATACAATGCTGAAGTCGTAGTGACACCTAAAAGGAAACGAGTTGTCTTTAGTGACTTAAATTTTAGTGGTACGATAGTTATATGACTATCTTAACATTTCGTTTGTTTGAAAGCTCATCAGTATATGAATTTGTAATGGATTTACTTGTTTCGAGCAAAAGTTGAATGTATGTTATCGGCACTGAAATGCAGGAGACCCTTATACTAAAGTATCTCTATTTATTATAGTGGCGCTATATATGGTGGTTATCTGCTGTTACAGGTTAGCAGATCAATCGTCTGTCGAAGTAGGGGGCATTTTTTGGGATTTCTTTTCCAACATAATTATCGTCAGCGACCCTCCAAACTGTTTGTATTAAATTTTTTCCTTTGACACAAAATAGACTGAGTTTCGGCAGTTACTTCTTCATTTAATCAAGTTCTTTTTCCCCGACATATATATTTTGAGATCTGAGAACAGGAAGTAGCCGCTAAGACCAGATCCCAATTCATGGATTTTGAGATCTGAGAACAGGAAGTAGCCGCTAAGACCAGATCCCAATTCCACAGACTTATGACTAGAGGTGTGCACGTGAGTAATAGTTTACTCACGCTCACGCACATGCACACTCACGACTGAAAAATCATACTCACGCACACTCACGCACGATATTTTTTGGTAGGACTCACGCTCACGCACACTCTCGAAAAGAAAATTTGTACTCATGCACACTCACGCACGAAAACGTCGTGACTCACGAAAAATATCGTGACTCACGAATAATTTTATGATTAATTTACCTTACCGAAGTGTCTCAAAACATGAGCATTATTAAAATCAAGAGTCTTATTAAACTCTTAACATCCCAGGTGTCACTATGTTAGAATTGTAATTGAATTTAACTCTTAAGCGTTTTATGTTGGTGAGCTGGAGTATTTTCGTGAGTGTAATTCATTACTCACGCACACTCACGAAGATATTATTTTCGTGACTCACGCTCACGCACGACATTTTTGTTTGTTGATCACGCTCACGCACACTCACGTTGTTGTCATGAGCGTGACTCACGACCCACGCACGAATCACGAAAATTTTCGTGAGTTACGACAATTTCGTGTCACGTGCACACCTCTACTTGTGACACGATGTATTGACTATTTTCATTGTGTGCAGTCCTCTAGGATGACCGTCAATTTGCCTTCGGAGTGAAAGGCTGGAGCCATGTTTAATTCACTCACAAAATCCTCGGTTTATTGCGATCTTTCGATATCCGATCTCCAAAAACTGTTCCGAATAATTTTTTTTGTCAAAAGTGAGATTGCTAAGCGCTCATATTATAAAGAAGAGTTTTCATTCCTGAGGAAAGAAATTTAAAATAAAGTTTTTCTTTTGAAGCTAAAAAAGTTTTCTTTAAAGCAAAAAAAAAAAAACGATTATATTCGTTTCCATCCACAGTGGCTTTACACAAAATAAATAAACGGCAAGCTATCAAATTTAATATGATATGCATTTAATTCTAGAAGTGACATCTGCATTTCAGTATATCTGTTAACATAAATTCAATTAATACGTAAATTAACACAAATTAATTTCATACAATTTAAAATTAATTCAATATAGTTCGTTCTAATTTCAATTAAATTAAATTTCCCTCAGTTTGGTTTAATTGGATTTAAGTGAATTCAGTTCAATTTAGCTCAAATAAATTCCATTCCTACACGCAGAGAAGGAATATGATCACCTCAACCATGTTTCAAGAGCAAACTGTTATTTTTGGGTGGTGACCATGTAACATGTTTATGGCAAAAATGTTCTTTTCTCGCCAAAAATAATATGCTTGCCGACATCAGACACATAATCTCCGAGAAAATAACATGGTTGCGACAAACATGTTACATGGTCACCATTCAAAAATAACATTTTGCTTTTGGAACATGGTTGAGGTGATCATATTCCTTCTCTGGGTGTATTATTTAAATTGAATTAAATTGAAAATTCCAGTCAATACTTTTTACCAGTGTTGACTACGAAATGTGTCATTGAAATTGAGCCAACGAAACAAATTCATAAATATAACGAAAATCTTGCATTAGTATCGCGAATTTTATGGTAAAAAGCAAAACGTTTTATACTACTAACCAAAAATTCAGTTAATTTTTTTAATTTTTGTTAATGAAAATGTTTCGTTGTATCAATAAAAAAATATCGTTGGCTTAATTTTTATGACATCTATTCTATAAGAAATAAATTTAAAATCACCCACATTCAATAAATGTGCCTATCTATCCTAGGGGTTAATTGTAAGGAAAATTATTTTAAATGCGCTAAATTCTATGGAATTTACCTCCAATGGCATCCTTTGACCCTCCCCCACATTAGTTTTACTATTCAAGTTTAATAACCTCATTATCTAAATTATTGATGAAAGCCCTGGGTATTATCTTGGTCTTACATATTTTAAAGAAAAACTTTTATTTTTGGAATATTTTAAATTCTTTTTCCAGGTTGAATATTTTTGTGGTAACACGCAATTGGAATCTAGAAAAACGATGGGGAAGGAGGTTGATTTGGGTTGAAAATACTGTAAATACTGACCTAAAATATTTTCCTTTCATGGCCTATTATGCGGTTTGTGGATGAGTGAGCACTATTCCAATGGTAGGAGGATGGATGGTAAAGCATATTTCCAAAAAAAAGGGTCATAGATTTACACAATGAATTTATTTAATTCCATTAACCATGTGGTTGGGGTGAATGGAGATGACATGGGCAGAGGTTTCCATTAATTGGTTGAGGGTGCTAGAAGTCAATTCAATGATTTATTTGCAAAGGTTACGCCACATATTTAGTCATGGAATGTTTGATTTTAATATGCGAAATGAAAGATTGGATTTGTCATATTGAAGTACTTGGGATTGAGTTGGTTTTGTACCAATGTCATGTATTCCATCATGTACTCGTACACCAATGTTGAAATGGGATAATTTGAAAATAAGAATTTCCATTATATATTTATAGTCCATTCACAGTAGGTTCGAAATGTACTAAAAGTGGATTTGATTAAAGTGGATAAAGTGCACCCAGTGAAGGAATATGATCATCTTCTAGAGTAAAATCTTATTTTTGGACATGTAATATGTTTGTCGTAACCATGTTATTTTCTTTATGTTTATCGAGAAAACAACGTTTTTGCGGCAAAATATTCCATGATCCCTATCCAAAAATAACATTTTGCTTTAGGTGGTTTGCTTTCGCACATCTGACTTCGTTTCGCAGTATAGGCTTGAGCATGTTAACTATTTAGCTTGCCTCTGCACTCTTTGCTTCGGCATATAACTAAGAGGTACTTCACAAATTTTCTATACAAAACTTTTTCAATAGAAATATAAAATTTTGACAAAGTTTTTGATAGAAATAAAAATTTTGACAAAAAAAAATTGTATTGAAATTGAATAAAATTTCTATAGAAATAAAATGTGGACAACATTTTCTATAGATATAAAATTGTGAAAAAAATTTTAATAGAAATAAAATTTTGACAAAATTTTCTATAGAAATGAAATTTTGGCAACATTTTCTATAGAAATAAAATTTTGGTAAAATTTCCTATAGAGATAAAATGTTGACAAAATTCTCTAAAGAAATACAATTTTGAAAAATTTTTCTATAGAAATAAAAAGTTGGCAAAATTTTCTATAGAAATAAAATTGCGACAAAATTTTTAATAGAAATAAAATTTTGACAAAATTTTCTATAGAAATGAAATTTTGGCAACATTTTCTATAGAAATAAAATTTTCTATAGAGATAAAATTTTGACAAAATTGTCTATAGAAATAAAATTTTGACAAAATTTACTATAGAAATAAAATTTTGACAAAATTTTCTATAGAAATAAAATTTTGACAAAATTTTCTACAGAATTAAAATTTTGACAAAATTTTCGATAGAAATAAAATTTTGACAAATTTTTCTATAGAAATAAAATTTTGACAAATTTTTCTATAGAAATAAAATTTTGATAAAATTTTCTAAAGAAATAAAAATTTGACAAAATTTTCTTTAGACATAAAATTTTGACAAAATTTCATATAGAAATAAAATTTAGACAAAATTTTTTATAAAAATAAAATTATTACAAAATTTTCTATAGAAATAAAATTTTGATAAAATTTTCTATAGAGATATAATTTTGACAAAATTTTCTTTAGAAATAAAATTTTGACAAAATTTTCTTTAGAAATAAAATGTTGACAAAATTTACTTTAGAAATAAAATGTTGACAAAATGTTCTATAGAAATAAAATTTTGACAAAATTTTCTTTAGAAATAAAATTTTGACAAAATTTTCTACAGAAATAAAATTTTGACAAAATTTTCTTTAGAAATAAAATGTTGACAAAATTTCATATAGAAATAACATTTTGACAAAATTTTCTATAGAAATAAAATGTTGACAAAATTTTCTTTAGAAATAAAATTTTGACAAAAAAATTTCTATAGAAATGTACAATTTTGACAAAATTTTCTATAGAAATGTACAATTTTGATAAAATTTTCTATAGAAATAAAATTTTGACAAAATTGTACATTTCTATAGAAAATTTTGTCAAAATTGTACATTTCTATAGAAATTTTTTTGTCAAAATTTTATTTCTAAAGTAAATTTTGTCAACATTTTATTTCTAAAGAAAATTTTGTCAAAATTTTATTTCTATAGAAAATTTTGTCAAAATTTTATTTCTAAAGAAAATTTTGTCAAAATTTTATTTCTATAGAACATTTTGTCAACATTTTATTTCTAAAGAAAATTTTGTCAACATTTTATTTCTAAAGAAAATTTTGTCAAAATTTTATTTCTATAGAAAATTTTGTCAAAATTTTATTTCTAAAGAAAATTTTGTCAAAATTTTATTTCTATAGAACATTTGACAAAATTTTCTTTAGAAATAAAATGTTGACAAAATTTCATATAGAAATAACATTTTGACAAAATTTTCTATAGAAATAAAATGTTGACAAAATTTTCTTTAGAAATAAAATTTTGACAAAAAAATTTCTATAGAAATGTACAATTTTGACAAAATTTTCTATAGAAATGTACAATTTTGATAAAATTTTCTATAGAAATAAAATTTTGACAAAATTTTTGTTAGAAATAAAATTTTGACAAAAAAAAATTGTATTGAAATTGAATAAAATTTCTATAGAAATAAAATGTGGACAACATTTTCTATAGATATAAAATTGTGAAAAAAAATTTTAATAGAAATAAAATTTTGACAAAATTTTCTATAGAAATGAAATTTTGGCAACATTTTCTATAGAAATAAAATTTTGGTAAAATTTCCTATAGAGATAAAATGTTGACAAAATTCTCTAAAGAAATACAATTTTGAAAAATTTTTCTATAGAAATAAAAAGTTGACAAAATTTTCTATAGAAATAAAATTGCGACAAAATTTTTAATAGAAATAAAATTTTGACAAAATTTTCTATAGAAATGAAATTTTGGCAACATTTTCTATAGAAATAAAATTTTCTATAGAGATAAAATTTTGACAAAATTGTCTATAGAAATAAAATTTTGACAAAATTTACTATAGAAATAAAATTTTGACAAAATTTTCTATAGAAATAAAATTTTGACAAAATTTTCTACAGAATTAAAATTTTGACAAAATTTTCGATAGAAATAAAATTTTGACAAATTTTTCTATAGAAATAAAATTTTGACAAATTTTTCTATAGAAATAAAATTTTGATAAAATTTTCTAAAGAAATAAAAATTTGACAAAATTTTCTTTAGACATAAAATTTTGACAAAATTTCATATAGAAATAAAATTTAGACAAAATTTTTTATAAAAATAAAATTATTACAAAATTTTCTATAGAAATAAAATTTTGATAAAATTTTCTATAGAAATATAATTTTGACAAAATTTTCTTTAGAAATAAAATTTTGACAAAATTTTCTTTAGAAATAAAATGTTGACAAAATTTACTTTAGAAATAAAATGTTGACAAAATGTTCTATAGAAATAAAATTTTGACAAAATTTTCTTTAGAAATAAAATTTTGACAAAATTTTCTACAGAAATAAAATTTTGACAAAATTTTCTTTAGAAATAAAATGTTGACAAAATTTCATATAGAAATAACATTTTGACAAAATTTTCTATAGAAATAAAATGTTGACAAAATTTTCTTTAGAAATAAAATTTTGACAAAAAAATTTCTATAGAAATGTACAATTTTGACAAAATTTTCTATAGAAATGTACAATTTTGATAAAATTTTCTATAGAAATAAAATTTTGACAAAATTGTACATTTCTATAGAAAATTTTGTCAAAATTGTACATTTCTATAGAAATTTTTTTGTCAAAATTTTATTTCTAAAGTAAATTTTGTCAACATTTTATTTCTAAAGAAAATTTTGTCAAAATTTTATTTCTATAGAAAATTTTGTCAAAATTTTATTTCTAAAGAAAATTTTGTCAAAATTTTATTTCTATAGAACATTTTGTCAACATTTTATTTCTAAAGAAAATTTTGTCAACATTTTATTTCTAAAGAAAATTTTGTCAAAATTTTATTTCTATAGAAAATTTTGTCAAAATTTTATTTCTAAAGAAAATTTTGTCAAAATTTTCTTTAGAAATAAAATTTTGACAAAATTTTCTATAGAAATAAAATTTTGACAAAATTTTCTTTAGAAATAAAATGTTGACAAAATTTCATATAGAAATAACATTTTGACAAAATTTTCTATAGAAATAAAATGTTGACAAAATTTTCTTTAGAAATAAAATTTTGACAAAAAAATTTCTATAGAAATGTACAATTTTGACAAAATTTTCTATAGAAATGTACAATTTTGATAAAATTTTCTATAGAAATAAAATTTTGACAAAATTTTTGTTAGAAATAAAATTTTGACAAAATTTTTGAGAGAAATAAAATTTTGACAAAATTTTCTTATAGAAATAACATTTTGCTCAAATTTTCTATAGAAATAAAATTTTGAGAACATTTTCTATAGAAATGAAATGTTGACAAAATTTTCAATAGAAATATAAAATTTTGACAAAATTTTCTATAGAAATGTACAATTTTGACAAAATTTTCTATAGAAATGTACAATTTTGATAAAATTTTCTATAGAAATAAAATTTTGACAAAATTTTTGAGAGAAATAAAATTTTGACAAAATTTTCTTATAGAAATAACATTTTGCTCAAATTTTCTATAGAAATAAAATTTTGAGAACATTTTCTATAGAAATAAAATTTTGAAAAAAATTTCTTTAGAAATAAAATTTTGACAAATTTTTCTATAGAAGTAAAATGTTGACAAAATTTCATATAGAAATAAAATTTTGACAAAATTTTCTATAGAAATAAAATTTTTACAAAATTTTCAGTAGCAATATAAAATTTTGACAAAATTTTCTATAGAAATAAAATTTTGACAAAATTTCATATAGAAATAACATTTTGACAAAATTTTCTATAGAAATAAAATGTTGACAAAATGTTCTTTAGAAATAAAATTTTGACAAATTTTTCTATAGAAATAAAATGTTGACAAAATTTCATATAGAAATAAAATTTTGACAAAATTTTCTATAGAAATACAATTTTGGCAACATTTTCTATAGAAATAAAATTTTGGCAAAATTTTCAATAGAAATAAAATTTTGACAAAATTTTCATTAGAAATACAATGTTAACAATTTTGGTATTTTGGATCGAGTGAGTGTTCCTCATTTGTTTCACGTCCCTTATATGGCTTCTGCACTATTTTAGTTTGTAAAATTTACCTACACCCAGAAAATAGTGACCCCTTCTTTAAGTTAAAATGAAGTCATTGTGAAGAAAGTTGAACTTCGTATAGCGCCAAAGACATTTTTATTTGTTTGAACGATGTGATTTTCGTAGAAATTAGGAATAATGCATTCCATATATAAGTTAACATTTTCCTATATTTATATACCACTATACTACAGAATGAAAAAATTTAACTAATTTGAATTCATATATGGAATGATTTTATTGAAATTTTTTCATTCATTTCGACAAATCTTACACATTTGTGGTAAAACTTTTACTTCATAATTAGAACTGCTTACCTTCGTTTTTAAATACAATTTTATTTATTTCTATAAGCAATTTTATCTTCAATAAAAGACATGTTTTATTAATATATTGAATATATTTATTAAGAATCAACAGCATCGAATCTCTTTGAAATATTAGTTTATTATTCCACTATTTCCAATTTCCGTGTGATATTATCAACTGTAAAACGCACTTTTTCTTCTTCTTGTACTTTTCACTTTTAATAAGTTGCTGCCTAACGATTTTGTCCTCCTTTTACAATTTCAATACCTACAAATATAAAACATAAAACATTTTTGTTGCAAAAGGTTAGCGTCACTGAATATTACCTGATAATTGAAGATTCCAAAATGAAGACAAATGAAAGGGTTGTTATTCTGCTTGTGTTTTCTTTCTTTATACACTATCACGAACATTGATAGATTTATTTAAAAAAACGAAAATTTTTCTCACTAATTTAAAATAACAAATATTTTATTTGTTATTTATTATATTATTTTACCATATTATTTTTTAACAATCTCTCCGTATACCAAAACAACGCGATTCCAACTAAAAAAACAACCGACGCGCAAATATATCGATTACACCCACGCGCAAACACATCGATTACGATGACAGGTATCGATTACAGGTAGACAATAGAAATTTAGGAAAATTTCCTATATTCTAACAAGTGTGTTTCCTTAAGTTTTGAAAGGATTGCATACTTCTTAGTACGAATGAACTAAAATATTTTTCTATGCCAAGTGTTGTTCGTATGTATGAAAAACTTTCTATTATAAAGGAAGTCGCAATTATCATTTTATAAGAAATTTTACTAATTTTGAGGAAACTTGGTTTTAGTTCGGTTTTTCTTTATTTTTACGAATGCTTTGTTATCGGTGAATAAAATTTTCTTTTTCAGTAGTAAATTCTTATACCCAGCGAAGAAAATAGTATGAGTAAAATTCCATGCCTTATTCTAGTTAATGAACTATTCCTAACTGCTTACAGTTTAGGATTTTTTTACTGAAACGAGTAAATTTTATTATTTTTCACAAAAATTTACCTTAATGGAAATAAAATGGATAAACTATATTGATGAAAATTTTTTCCTTTAGTTTCGAAGGCACTTTTTTCTGGGTGTACATTTTCCTTCTTGGTGGATTCATTTTGGTTTGAGTGTAGTTGCTCTGGTCATAGATTTAAATATTTTTGTTTTAAAATTGGAAAACTATTATCGGATAAAATAAACGCCAAACCATTACCCTTTCCCCAATAAGTAATAGAAATGCTCGCGTTGGTGAATGTTAATTTATTTAATCATTTTTATTTTTAATTTTTTTGTAAATACTAATATCTTTAGGTTTTAAGGTTTTGTTTTCATTTATTTTTAATTTGGATTTTTCAATGCATATGATTATAAAGTAGAAAAATATATATATACACAATACATATAAGTATGTACTAAAATGGTTAACGAAAAGTCAAAAATTTGTGATACTCTAGTAATGCATTACAATATGAGATCGTGTGAAGAATAAACCTAGAAACATTGACTCGTTAGTTAAGGCTGGCTTTCATTCGAACACGAATTCGTGGCTTAAAAGTGGCGCAGGCATGGATTTGATAACCATTCAACACCGAACTCTTTTTAATACGAATCTATTCGAAACTACTTCTATGATGCTAATTATACGAAGGGAAAAACAAGGATTTAATAATGTCTTGTAGCAAATATGATGCAAATCTATCAAAATTTATGATTTTTGTTTTTATTTTTATATTAATTTGTTTTAATAAAAGTGTTTGGCACCAAAGGAAAAAGACACTGAAAATGAAAATGTTAATATCAATTCATAAAATGTTGAAATAAATTTGTGAAATGCTGTTTCATTTAATATCAGCTGATCGTTTGTTTTAATTTCTTTGATTGTTAATTGAATCGTTTTTGGGGATTATTTTCCTTTTTGTGTGTGTGTGTTTGTTTTAATTACAGTCCAAATAGTACATCTATGCTTGGGGTTTTTTTGTTTTGGGTGCATTTCTACATCATCTGCATGTGTAGAGTACATTTGTATATGTATGCAGCTGTGAATGTATCAATGTATTAATTTATCTATGTATAATAAAGAAGAAGCACTGTCGTGATTCTATCCGATCTGGCTTTTGTTTTTGGTTTTGTAAAACTTTCTGATAAATTGTTATAAATAAATTCTCAGCTAATAATAGAACAAGATCGTTTCAATGGTTATCGATTCGTCCATTGTTTCGTCGTTCAATTTACAAAATATTACAGGCAGAGCCATGCATAACCTCGGTGATGAACATGGGTGTTCCAGCTCCCAAGCCACCATCGGTTTTCTGATGTTCGTTCTGAAAGTAAGCAAAGAAAAAAAAATATATAAATAAATGTTTTGTACTTTAAGGAAAAATTAAAAAAAGGGGTTTGCAACAAGAAGTCCCAGCAAATAAAGCGTCGCCAACAAATCAGTGAAAATGTTTTTTTTTTGATCCGGAAATGGTGCAAAATTGGCGCAGAAGCGGTGCATTTAACATGGGCTTGTCATAGGATGGATGTCCACCATTTCAACAGCCCTGAATTTGCATCACTTCTTAAGGTGTGATCCAAATTCAGTGTTTTGGATGTGCACTAAAAAATTTTGTGAAATATTGCCAAATAAATAATTTATATAATTTTGTATGACTTTTTATGCATTCTCACGGTTCTCACGCTTGTCTGAGACGTTTGACTTCAAAAATTTGCAAATTTCTAGAATTTTTTTTCGATAAAATTTTAATAATTTGCACCATTTTATTATGTCTTACTCTGTTTTTCACTAATTTCAAATAAAACAAGTTACAATTACTCATTAAAAATATGAAAAAAACGAGTTATAAAAAATTGAGTTAAATGGACTTCCTCTGTTCTTAAAATAAAGAACATCTTTGGGAGGACATTTTTGGAAGTGCTTTTTTGCCTTTAGAAGAACTTCCAAATTTATTTGCTGGGGTTTTATTTTTAATCTCCCGGTGTTTCAGTACACACAAAAAAGTTAACCAGGGCATGTAAGCCAATTCAATTCTTAGTTCTATTATTATGTTTTGGTTAAATTTTTTTGTGTACCTTAATTAAATGAAGTATAAAGATTTACTTAATTCGTATGTCCCACAAAAAAGTTCAGAATTTCTTGAAATAAATTTTGTCACAAATGCAGTTATCTTGAACTTTGTATGGCACTAAAGACATTTTTGCTCCAATATTTTCCTCAAACTACGAAATTTTCTTTAACACATGAATAAATAATGTCTAATAAATATTCTCGAATTTGTCAAAAAAAAATTTTAAATAACGACGGCATTTGCAATATAGTTTAACATTTTCTAAAATTCATCTACATTTTCCTAAACTTTTCCTAAACTTTAAATAATTTATTATTTATCAAGTAGAAACTATTTTTTTTTTAATATTCAATTAAAAACTTAATTGATTCAACTATGTATGGAATTTAAAGAAACAATCACAAAACTTAATTATATGAAGTAATTATTTAATTAAGATCAATTATTTTTTCAATTTCTATGATTGAAGAAATTACAATTAAAAACCAAGTATATACGGCCGTAAGTTCGGCCAGGCCGAAGCTTATGTACCCTCCACCATGGATTGCGTAGAAACTTCTACTGAAGACTGTCATCCACAATCGAATTACTTGGGTTGTGGTAACACTTGCCGATGGCAAGGTATCTTAATACTTCCTAACACCGTAATATATACCACATAGTCCATACGACGTATATATTAAACTAAAAAAGGCCATTTAAATACGTATATAATTAAGTTTAAAGTTTCTATAGAAATAAAATTTTGGGAAAATAAAATTTTGACAACATTTTCTATAGAAATAAAATTTGGAAAAAAATGTCTATAGAAATAAAATTTGGAAAAAAAAAATTCTATAGAAATAAAATTTTGACAAAATTTTCTATAGAAATACAATTTTGACAAAATTTTTTATAGAAATAAAATTTTGACAAAATTTTCTATAGAAATAAAATTTTGACAAAATTTTCTATAGAAATAACATTTTGACAACATTTTCTATAAAAATAAAATTTTGGTAGATTATTTTTGGCTCAACCATGATTATGAACCGATATGGACCAATTTTTGTGTGATTGGGGATCGGCTATATATAACTATAGACTGATATGGACCAATTTTGGCATGGTTATTAGCGGCCTTATACTAAGATTTCAACCGGATCGGATGAATTTTGCTCCTCCAAGAGGCTCCGGAGGACAAATCTGGGGATCGATTTATATGGGGGCTATATATAATTATGGACCGATATGGACCAATTCTTGCATGGTTGTTAGAGACCATATACTAACACCACGTACCAAATTTCAACCGGATCGGATGAAGTTTGCTCCTCTAAGAGGCTCCGGAGGTCAAATCTGGGGAACGGCTTATATGGGGGCTATATATAATTATGGGCCGATGTGGACCAATTTTTGCATGGTTGTTAGAGACCATATACTAACACCATGTACCAAATTTCAGCCGGATCGAATGAAATTTGGTTCTCTTAGAGGCTCTGCAAGCCAAATCGGGGGATCGGTTTATATGGGGGCTATATGTAATTATGGACCGATATGGACCAATTTTTGCATGGTTGTTAGAGACCATATACTAACACCATGTACCAAATTTCAGCCGGATCGGATGAAATTTGCTTCTCTTAGAGCAATCGCAAGCCAAATTTGGGGGTCCGTTTATATGGGGGCTATACGTAAAAGTGGACCGATATGGCCCATTTGCAATACCATCCGACCTACATCAATAACAACTACTTGTGCCAAGTTTCAAGTCGATAGCTTGTTTCGTTCGGAAGTTAGCGTGATTTCAACAGACGGACGGACGGAAGGACATGCTCAGATCGACTCAGAATTTCACCACGACCCAGAATGTATATACTTTATGGGGTCTTAGAACAATATTTCGATGTGTTACAAACGGAATGACAAAGTTAATATACCCCCATCCTATGGTGGAGGGTATAATAATAGGATCAATTAATTTCGTGATTGCAGAAAAAAATATTTTTTCTGTACATTGAAATTATTAAAATTCACCACAAAAATTGTGAAAATCTTCCATTTACAAAATCATCCTGGCTTACACAGAAAAAAATTTACGAAAATTTTTCCAATTAAAGTCTTAATTGAGTTTATTCAATTAAAAATTTAATTGATTCAAAAAATTTTTTAATTGATACAAAAATCAGTCACAAAAGTTCATAGCATCAGTTAATTTTTTAATTGACTTTCTGTGATATAAGACAATCCAATTAAAAAACTAATTGGATCAATTAATTTCGTTATTGAATTGAAAATTTGTCTTTGTGTGTATGAGGTCCATTTCCACATTCCACAATAAAAATTGTCGCATCTGGACCTTTTAATTTAATTGATTCAACAAAATTTTTAATTGAAACAAAAATCAATCACAAAAGTTTATAGCATCAGCTAATTTTTTAATTGACTTTCTGTGATTGAAGACAATCCAATTAAACAATTTATTGGATCAATTAATTTCGTGATTGAATTGAAAAGTTTTCTTTGTGTGTATGAGGCCCATTTCCACATTCCACAATAAAAAATTTCGCATATGGACCTCAGAAAATCCTAGAGTTAATATTAAGTAGCTTATCCATCCTCAACGTGGGATTATTTGATACGGTGTATGGTCCTTCGGAGTTATTAGACCTTACCTGGATCAACAGACCTCAAGGAAAATTCTGTCTCTGTTCTCAAATTTCATAACTTCGAATAAATATGTTGAGCGACGGAGTTCATTTTTATCTCAATGGCTACGTCAATCAGCCAGAGGCATTGCAAATTTTATCAATGCATAAAAAAGCCGCATTTTGGTGCGTTTAGTGGGTTGGTGGCATCATTGGACCGTACTTCTTCAAAGATGATGCGAATCCGTAACGTAATTGTGAAAGGTGAGTGCTATCATGAGACTTGACGTACATGACATGTGGTTTCAAGAAGACTGTACTACATACCACACAGAGCCCGCGAAAGCGGATGGACCATTTGAGGCACAGTCGCGGTCAACACATGTATGAAACCATCTTCAAACATTAAATTATATGGGCCGTACCATTGATTCAAATAAATATTTTGTCAATTTTATATGTTTTGCAAAAATTTCCTATAATTCTTAACTGACACTTTAAATGTATGTTGGTTTTTGTGAATTTTGTCCAAAGCTTATGGAATTTGCTATACCCACATTCCCACATGCCAAATCACTTAATCCCGGCCCACTGTCTTCCATTTTCTTTCAAATTACATTTTCTCAACGCAAGTTCGTAAATATTTCTTCCTATCTGTGTTATATATTATTTCCTTTTTCGCAAAAGAATTAATTTTGTGTCACATCTGTATCATAAACCCTCTTGAATATTCTTATAAATCTCTATGCCTCAGCATCCGTTTCCTACGTTTCTATATCGTTCAACCTACATCATCAAATTCACAATCAAAGTAATGACTTTGACATTCCATGCAACGGCAACCGTCTGACATTTTGCACGTTATGCCGCATTGTTTGGCCAGATCCTTGTAGATTTCCTTGGAGGATTTATTGCTGATTATTTCCGGTGTCAGCGAACGTTCCAACTGTTGCTGATAATACTGCTGCTGTTGTTGATTGTAGCTAAGCTGTTGTTGTTGTTGCTGCTGCTGTTGCTGTTCACCACTATCACACTGGAGACTCTGATGGGAGCTGGATTGTTGATTCATTTCCCAGTGATGGTGTTCACTGGTACATGATTCATTGCATTCACCTGAATTGCCATCGTTGTCGTACATCTGCTGGTGGTGACTTTGATAATCATCGTCATAGTGTGAGGCTGAAATTGGAGG
Source organism: Haematobia irritans (assembly GCF_050003625.1). Lineage (NCBI taxonomy): Eukaryota > Metazoa > Arthropoda > Insecta > Diptera > Muscidae > Haematobia > Haematobia irritans. The sequence goes on along the minus strand of NC_134401.1, from coordinate 172,581,707 downwards.
GATATAAGAAAATTTTGTATTAAAAGTTTTAAATATTTTCGTAAAGAAAATTAAAGAAATCTGAATTGAATTAATTTAACTTACCATCATTACAATATACTACTCCATGATTCATTAAGGGATCATAAAAATCATTATTCTGATTATGTTCACCTTGTCCCCCACCGCCCGAACACGAGGCTGACCCATCGCTATACTGTTGACAATTGCCTGTGCAGCTGTTATCGACCATCTGCTCCCGTTCGTGATCCGATGATGAGTCTGTCATAGTTTCACCCAATAACAACTCTTGGGAATCTATGGATTCTTTGCGATCGTCGTCAGGATTGTTCTCGTCTCCTATGTCGTTGCCGTCGTTGTTGTGTTTATCTTCACTGCGATTTGCCAAATGATCGTTGTTGCACAGTGTCTCTGAATGATTTGTATTAGTGGTTGTTGCCACTTCGATGTTGTTATTGTGAATGTTAGTATTATGGTAGTTGTTGTTGCTTTGCGTGAGATAGTTCTCTTGACAATTGGGATCGGTACAGGGTAATTCGTTGAGGCTTAATTGTTCCAGTTCATTCAAATGAATCTGATCGTCGTTGCTAATGCCAGCGTTGGCCAATTGTCGTTGCTGTTAGTACAAGAAAAAGATGTAAAACAATTTTTGGAGAGGAGAGAGAGAAGAAATTATGGGATGAATTGATTGAAGGGAATTTTATAAAAATATTTGGTAAGTTTTCATTTTCAGTAATGCCTGTCTCTAGATTATTGTTTGCTTTTTCTAACATGCCAAATTTATAATTATATTTAATTTAAATGGGAAATTTCTGTCGATTTCGTTTCTGCAAAAAAAATGCCTAATAGTTTTTCAATCATTTTCCTTTCGCCCATATTATTTGCTAATTTATAATAAAAGGTGATACGGTCAAAATTTGGTCAATATAAACTTGACGTATTTCTTTCAATTTTGCATTTAAAAAACCTGAACACCCCTCATTTTGAAGGTGTGTGTGTGTAGAATGTTGCTCCTATTTTGATTTTGGAATTCACTCTTCAGTTGTCAAAATGCCGTCCAAGCAAGAAGAGCAGCGTATCAAAATTTTGCTCGCGCATCGCGAAAATCCGAGCTACTCGCACGCAAAGCTGGCAAAATCGCTAAAAGTTGCCAAATCAACCGTTACAAATATAATTAAAGTGTTTGGGGAACGTTTGTCGACAGCCAGGAAGTCTGGATCGGGGGGAAAGTCGACAGCCAGGAAGTCTGGATCGGGGGGAAATCGAAAACCGGAAGCCGCTGAGACGACAAAGAGAGTTGCCGGTAGTTTCAAGCGAAACCCTAACCTCTCTCTCCGAGATGCCGCAAATAAGCTGGGTGTATCGTCTACAACCGTGCATCGAGCCAAAAAACGAGCCGGACTATCGACTTACAAGAAGGTAGTGACTCCAAATCGCGATGATAAAGAAAATACGACGGCCAAAGCGCGATCCCGGACGTTGTACACGACGATGCTGACGAAGTTTGGTTGCGTGGTAATGGACGACGAAACCTACGTCAAAGCCGACTACAAGCAGCTTCCGGGACAGGAGTTTTATACGGCAAAAGGAAGGCGAAAGGTAGCAGATATTTTCAAGCACATAAAACTGTCAAAGTTCGCAAAGAAATATCTGGTTTGGCAAGCCATCTGTACCTGTAGCTTGAAAAGCAGCATTTTCATAGCTTCCGGGACTGTCAACCAAGAAATTTACGTGAAAGAGTGTTTGAATCAACGTCTGCTGCCTTTCCTGAAGAAACGCGGTTGTTCCGTACTGTTTTGGCCGGATTTGGCATCTTGCCATTACGGTAAAAAGGCCATGGAGTGGTACGCCGCCAACAACGTGCAGGTGGTTCCCAAGGACAAGAACCCGCCCAACACGCCAGAGCTCCGCCCAATTGAGAAATACTGGGCTATTGTAAAGCGGAACCTAAAGAAGACCAAAAAACTGCTAAGGACGAGCAGCAGTTCAAGGCAAACTGGCTTTCTGTGGCGAAGAAGGTGGACAAGGTGGCTGTACAAAATCTGATGGCAGGTGTCAAGCGTGAGGCCCGGCAATTTGGATTTGGCGAAAGCCTAACTGAATATTTTTCCTGAATTTTATACTAATTGAACTTGAAAAAGAAATTTAATTTGATTTTTTAAATAAACGATTTCACCGATTTACACGCGTTTTCCCTTGGCCAAATTTTGACCGTATCACTCTTTATTGTGAGAGCTCTTAATTCCAAAATTATATTTTGTAGCCAATTATGAAATTTGGCATTTTCTTTTTTTGTAAAAATTGCACACTTTTTTATCATTTTGCCCGGAAAATGTACATTTTATGTCCATTTCTAAAAAAAAAACTTTCAAAAGTGCGAAAAGGCTTCGAATTCTGTTGTGAAAATAGTGCCACGCGAAGAGGCAAATTGCGGACACATTCAGCACTACCGACAAACGAGAGTGCTGCAATTGCCCTGATTGCTCCTTTGAATACTTTTCTGCCCGCTGAAATGGTAGCATTTTTAGGTTGCTGGTAACATTTCAAAAATGCGCATTCTGTACAGACAAAATGTAGGCAAAGCACATTTTTCAGAAAAGAAATCACCATTAGCTGAATAAAGTCAAAAAATATTGATGTTCATTCTGTAAAATAAATTTAATAAACGTTATTTCAATGATTTGATTTTTAAACCCTAGACAGTCCTATTTAAAATTTGCAAATTTTATTATTAAGAGGCAAGTTCGGGGAAAATATTATTTCACCCTCAGAACCGTTCAATTGGCCGTCTAGATAGTGCGATTTAACTAGAATGACTAAAAAGTCGGAGCTTTTGAAAGTCGGGGTTTCTCGGTTTTAAAAACCGGAATTTTTTCCAAACCCGGTGGACGGTGTTTTTTAAACAAATAATCGGTTCAACCGGTCTATTTTCTATTTTTATGGCCTGTTCCAAAGCGAAATTTTTACCCGCATTGGTAAAAATTTGAGGTAAACTGAGGTTAGTATAATTTCACTATCCCAGGGGCTGGTAAGAATTTTGACATTTGTTGTACATTCTGGACATTTGGCATAGTTTGATTATCTCAAACCAAAAAAAAGTAGTTATATTTCTTAAAGAAATGAGTACAGTAAACTAGCCATTTTTCTCTCACCATAGAAAATTGATACCTCACCATAGCAAAAAATTCGAGCAGGCCCTTATTGTCACAAAAAATCAACGAAAAAATAATGCGATCATTTGTTAAGAGTTGGACACATAGTTTTAATTTAAATGTACGTTGCACCTACTTGGAAGTATTTTCATTACAGTTTATTAAACAAGAGTATACCAAAATAGAACTGAGCGAGTTGAGGCGCAGTCTCGGCAAACATTATATGAACTGTATTATCGATTCAAATATATATTTCATACATTTTCTGAATTTTATGCGATTTTTGAAAAATTTTCCTATTGATCTTAGAAAAACACCCTTTATTAGCTCCAAGATCTTTACTTATTATTATCGAACTGTGAATCGGAAGATTCTTGTTGTTGAGACTTGTTTCTCCATTCGTTCGTTTCGTGACAATTTCTTATAAATTTGACATGTAAAGCTTCATTTAATTCGCTGCATTATCAGAAAAAACTGGCATCACTGACCTATTTTGCAATATTCATTGGTCATTTACCTCTTCTAAAACATGTTCGTATGTTGGTGGTGGTGTGGTGGGGATATTCTCTCCTTGAATCGTCTGATTCTGGTTTATAAAGCCTGCAAATGTTTCACATGAAGTGAAGATGAAATCATTTGTTCTTCTATTTCTCTTGATATAAAAAATGTAGACATTCATTTAGGGTTTTGCATGTGTGTCTGTGAATGTATTTGTGTGTTGAGTGAGTGAGTGAATGTGCACCAAGAAAGAGAGTGAGTTGAAGAGGTTGGCTGTTTGACCAAAATTCATTGTGACAAAGAGTTGAGGGTGGTGTGGTGTGGTTGGGTTGGGGACATGGTGAATTGTGTTTGTTAATGCGAGTATTTAGAGAAAACACAAGTGCAAACTTAGATGTAAACATTTGGTTTTTTTTTGTTGGTTTTTCTTTTTTTTGGAACAAAATGAGGTATGAAAAAAAGAAATCAGAGATTTGTGTACATTAAGTAAACTAAAGTTGTTCTTTGTTTGTCTTATTTTGGGCATCTTTTGCCATATCCTTTTTATCAAATGGTCGGGGCAACGAACGAAAGCTATTTTGTGAAATACAAATGGTTTTGTTTTTCATTCGTTTCTTGGGTAATTTATGATGTAGATAATGATTCTGAGGTTGCGAAACGATGATGATGATGATGTTGGTGATGATGATGTTGATGACGCTGTGACGACGATAATGATGTGCTGGTTTCCCAGTGATGATTGATGCTTAACGGTGTTCTAGTGTGGCTGGTTGTTTAGTTAATTATGTGCTAGTTTGTGCAACACACATTCATCCATTTCAATTCTCAACAGTTTGTTGGTCCTCGGTGAAATTCTTTGTCTACACACACACACACAGACTCGCTCTTTGGCACGCACACACATACTCATATACATAGATACAATTGACAACACCGATAGTAGTAGTAATTGATACATGAAATTCATTTTAAGACTTTTTTGCTTCTTACCCATTCTCACAGTGTTGCCCTTGGCTGGCAGCAAAAGTTTGCGTTCACTTGTATTTAACGATACCAGACTATTACAATCCACCGAATCTATGGTCGAGCTACTGGCACCAATTGCTCCGCTTGTTTGATGATTAAGCAATGCCTCATTTACCTGAGGATCTTGAGGATCATGTTCCTGCGAGGTACTACGTGAACTTCCCATACGAAATTTAAGTTTAAAAGGAGCCATGGTTTCGTTGTTACTATGCACTACTTCTGGTCGTCGTCGTAGTCCTTTCTTCGTTGACTCTAATTGGCCTGGATCGAAAGTCTTGTTTTTGTTGTTGTTTTTTTTAGAGGAGTGGGAGTAGTGAGGGATTTAAGGAATTTTCTGCTATGTCTTTTTCTTTATACATTAAAGTCTAGAGATATGTTTTATGGTTCTTTTCTCTGTGTCTTTGTCTTTTTTTATATTCACAACTACAATTATTAATTACATAGAATACAACAACAAAGAGGAAAAAGGAAGATAAAGAACAAACTTTAAAAAAGGGGGATAGAGTACAGTTAAAAATTATGAGAAATATACACATACATATATGTATCATGAGTGAAGGTATAATTGCATTTCGTTTCTTATTGAGTGTTTTTATTTTTTTAATAATGGATTAGAGTGGTATATGAATCTATGTAGATTATATTGTATTTCTCAGAGATCAAAGATCATGATGAGATAGTTGAAATTATGTATGCATTTCAATACCTACAAATAGATGGAAGACAATAGTGATGGTAATTTGGGAGAGTTTTGGGGTGATTGTGAATGACACTCTCCCAAATATGTTTTAGCTGTGAGAGCAAGTTTCACAAAGAGGCATAAAAGAACAACAGAGAAGAATCTCCAAAAAAAAAAAAAAGATTTTTTCAATAAGGATTTTGATTGAAGAGAGACTGATATTGAATTAAAAAATTTAATTGTTTAATTAAACCGAATTAAACTATTCTTTTTAATTTACTTTTACTTACATCATATAGGAAATATTATTGTAATTTATAGGGCCTATGCCAATTAGTTAAAAAGGTGAAAATAAGCGCTGTTATAGACATAATCATAAAGTTTTCATTAATTTATTAATCTCAAAATTGGGAATACAGTTTAGTTTAATCTTCCCACGAAGTAGTTCACTTTTCTCATATTTTATTTTTTCTGTGTAATTGAGATAAACCCTCAAAATTGCAAAATTTTTGCTATATGATGTAAGCAAAAGTGCAATGTGCAAGAAAAATATATAAAATAAAACCCAAAATCATACATCCAAAAAAAAAGAGAACCCACCGTGGAAGGAAATGTAGGTTTATTTTAGAAAATTTTAACTAAAATAGTTTTCTAATTGCAACATGTTACAAATAAGTTAATACTTTTTGTCAAATTGAAGAAAATTTATTTAAAAATAATTAATCTTTTTCTCTTGTTTAAGAAAATTTCATATGTAGAAAGAAAAAATTGGATTTAAAAATTATTAAAATGTCTTTAGCGCTATACGAAGTTCATGACAGGTACAATTTTAGTAAAATTTACTCATTTGAGAGACTTATGAATTCAATTTAAGCAAACTTCTGCCATTTTAGGAAAATATGAACTATTTTATTTTGTAGTAAAATTGTGCACTATATTTGTATAAAATTTCTTTCTTATTTTTGGTTCACGTCATTAAAGTTAGCAAAAAATTATTCAAATAAAGAACATTTACTCATATTGTGCAAAATTTAACTAAAATCAACTAATCTTCAGGAACTAAAATAAAGTTCAGTTGGCATTAGAGTCCCTTTTTTCTGTGTGTATAGTTAATAAACTTATGTTATGGGCAGAAAATAATTCAAAGAAGCAAACAGGTCAATCGCAGCATTCTCATTTGTCGGCTGTGGTGAAAATGCCCGCAATTTGCCTCTTTGCGTGGCACTATTTTCACAACAGAATTCGAAGCATTTTCGCACTGTTTTTTTTTTTTTAGAAAAGAACCTAAACAGTTTATTTTCCGGGCAAAATGCAATAAATATGCGCATTTTTTACAAGAAAAGAAAACACCATTAAATGTTAGGTTATGAGGTCGTTTTCGAATGACTTCTGTAATGGGTATTAAATAAATATTAATGGACTGAATAAGTTTAGTTTAATTAATCGATTCAATCAATTTCCGTCACTGAAGCCAATTTTCATAAAAATTGGTACAAATTAATACCTTATGACATCGCTTGAATATGAATTCTTCTCTTACAAAGAGAAGATTTTTAACGAACTTTAGTACACTCACTTTAAAAATGGACTTAATCCACTAAATAAATAACTAATAAAACCTTTATATTTAAAAATGATCCAATGTCATCAAAATGCCAATAAAACTACATAGTCCACAAGGAAATCCTCAAACGGCAAGTCATATTAAATAATGTCACTTTTGTTTTCTATATTTGCTCATATTGATTTCAACTTTTCATAGTATTGAATTAATTATTATTCTCTGTTAAGCATCTTTGTGAAATTTTGCTTATCATTGATGGGCATGGGATTTGTTTGGATGATGTTCATTTGCAATTTTTGCATGCATGCATGAATAATTTATTTTGTGTAAATGAATTCTCGTGAGACATTAGTGAAATTTCTTACCGATTGATGAACAAATTTACAACCAATCTGCAATGAGAGAAAAATTCTGGAGTTATTTAAATTCATATTTCTTGTTTTGATTTCAGCTTAAAACCATTGCGTTCACTAAACTACACAAAAAAAATTTTCTGATTCAATCACGAAATTAATTGATCCAATTAATTTTTTAATTGAAATTTCTTCAATCACGGAAATGATAGTATCAATTAAAAAATTAATTGACAGTCAATTAAAAAATTAATTGATCTAATTAAATATTTAATTGATACTATTAATTTGTGTGATTAATAGTATCAATTTTTAAGATTTTAATTGGAAAAATTTTCGTGAAATTTTTTTCTGTGTACAAGAGTAGTTTACGCAACAGCGGAAAAGTATATTTGTAAAAATTTATTGTGGCCAAGCCCTATAGACTGCAAGACGGTTGGATGGACAGCCGTTTCAGAGTTACCACATTCCTCATTAGCATTGTCTACTTGCAGAAAAACTACCAACCAATTATCCGAATAAATTCGGGTAATTCACTAAACCCAATGTAAATTACACTCGAACCTCCTGAAAAAAGGTTTTCGATAGTAGGCTTTGCCTAAACAAATTTTTGTACAAATAGTACACTTTTCCTTTGCCAAAGTCAAATCATCCATTTCACTTAAAAAAATTCACGAAAATTTTTCGAATTAGTTTTAAAAAATATTCAATAAATAATTTTATAGATTCAACAAATTTTTTAATTGAAAAAAAAAATGAATAGTATCAATTAATTTTTTAATTGGATCAATTAATTTTTTAATTGATACTATCATTTCTGTGATTGAAGATATTTCAATTAAAATTTAATATTTTTTGCGTGTTGAGTGCAGTTATTTAAATTCCATAGAAAAGTTGAATGGGATTGGATGTAGAATTATTTAATATCGAATCAATTATTTGAGACAAGAACCGCTAGAAATATATATGAAATTTTCATTGTATTTACGAATTTAAGACTTTTTTGAAATAAATTTATTCCAAATTTCCTTTAACGAAAAAGTTATTTAGAGTGATAAAGATGCAATATAAAAAAAATATTGAAAGATTAAATTTTAGATCCATGGAATTTTTTTTCGGAAATTTGCAAGGGGAGTTAAAAAGTAAAAGTGGATATAGGACGTTAGCTCGGGCCTAAGGGCTGGGTTTTATGTCAGAGGAAGTCAATTATATTTGGACCAATTTTGTGGGTTGATTTGCAGGCATTTCTAGAGAGACAGAGAGAGTAACGCACTTTTTATATGCTAAAAACCTTGCTGGGACATAATTTTGAAAAATGTAAATTGATTATTTTAGTTTTTGAGGCTGTAGAATACTGCTCTGAAAATTCCGTGAGCTCAGTTGGGTTTAAGGTATGGGCAATTATAGTCATGTATTACATTTTCACCACTGCAATTTCAGCCAGATCGATAGCAACAAAGACTGTTGTTAAACCAATTTTTAGTGATGGCACTGAAACGACATTTGATTCCATGCCAATAACTCAGTTTTGCTATTTGTTTAATATGAGAGAAAATGTATACAATCGATAACAACGTTCTAACGATGACAATCTTTTTGGTGTTCGGTCGAAACTGTGATTGAACCCACGACCTTATGTATGCAAGGCAGGCATGCTAACTATTGCACCACGTTGGTATTTCTTACGGAAGCAGAATATAAATGATCGATAATAAATCCTCACGGAATTTCGCTTAGTAATGAATTTCTTATGGAAAGCTAGAGGTCCAAAAAGAGGTATGAATCTCATATAGGTAGCACAAACTTCACTAGAGTTGGATGCAGGGCACAAAGGTTACTTTTTTGGGTGTATATTAAGGGCGTTTTCGTTTCGCAAAAAATATGTTGCCTTGGTGTTACACTACTTTTTCCCTCATTGTATTTTCGCCCAAATGATAGTGTCATTTCAAAGTTATTATTAATTCATAACATTTTGAGGGATACAGGATCCAAAATCTATGACAGTGTCCTTCATATGTGGCAATCAATTTCGAGAATGTTGCACCTTTTTTCCCAATCGAAATCGCCATAAGTTAAAATTCCGCTTATTGTATGTCCTAAATAAATTTGCAAATTTGATTTTCAAAAAAAAAAAAAATGTTTAAAATGTTTTATCCCCAGGGTTTTCAAGGTAATTTTCTTGATATACAAAAATCCTTTCCTCATATCCATTACATGGAAATGGTTAAAATGTCTCAAGTTTCCATATACCAGGCTATTTTATTATTCCTTTGTGTATCGCTATTGTCCTTATTTTTGCTTGTCTAATTTTCTAAGTTAAACAATTGAATTTACTTACAATTGTGTTCTTGGAGTCAATCCGATGCATAGGCATTTCAATGAATAACAGCCTCCATTAACATTGTTGTCTGGCAATTCATTGGAAATTGGAACCAAGCCTCTTTTGGCTTGTCATCATACAATTGTCAATAGAGTCCTTTCCATATCATTCAATCATTTCGTATGTACATATGTGTGTGTGTGTATAGGTTCCTTTCATCTGTTTTTGCCTTTTCTAAGGCAAATAAGGATTTTGTAATTCAAGCATGGAATCGAATAAATTTATTCAGCATCAATTTAATGTGCAAGTAAACATCAATATTAGCAAATACATATACAATAAACATAGAACCCTTGATTACAATACACACACATGTGGTACAATCTACGTGTAATAAGAGAGTGGATGGGTGTGCAGTTGGGTTCAGAGAGTAGTGGTAGGGAGTGTTGAATATCTCATTTTCTATATCAATCCCTTTATTAGTGTAATATAAATACTAAGCACAGTGTTTTCTTGGTGGTCAAAAAGTGATCATATATGCTATGAGCCAGAAGCAAGGGTTTCTGGCTCTAGTATGCTAAGAGCTAGAAGCAAGAGTTTTATCCTGATTTGCTTGAAATTTAGCAAAAAAAAAGGACAATTGATAGTATCGTTAAGTGTGCTAAATTTGATAGAAATCGGTTTAGATTTAGATATATGTTAGCTCCCATATAGTAAATGCTTTTCCGAATGGGGCTAATATAGCCAAAATACCCAAATTTTCCTTGTAAAATCGTCATTGTAAAGTCAAAAAATTATGAAAGTGAATCAAACTGAAATTTTCCTATACCTCTAGTACATATCTATCGAACGATAAATCATAAATGCACTTTTGCGAAATTGCATAAAAATGGCTTTAGATTTAAATATTCCCGTATTTGTTTTTTTAAGTCAAGAGATTTCATGGAAGTCTAAAAAAAAATTTTAAAATATATAGAACCTAACAAATTTGAAAGATTTGAATTCGTATCGAAAATGTGGATCCACAAAGTGGTGCAGGGTCATGCCCAAAATTAAGACTTTCTTTACTTGTACCCACCACCATAGAATGGTGACGTGGGTATAATAAGTTTGTCATTCCGTTTGTAACACATCGAAATATCGATTTCCGACTATATAAAGTATATATATTCTTGATCAGGGAGAAATTCTAAGACGATATAACGATGTCCGTCTGTCTGTCTGGCTGTCAGTCTGTTGTAATCACGCTACAGTCTTCAATAATGAAGCAATCGTGCTGAAATTTTGCACAAACTCGTCTTTTGTCTGTAGGCAAGTCAAGTTCGAAGCAGTAGTTTTTATCCAATTTGCCTAAAATTGGAAAACTAGAGGTATTTAAGGACCATAAAGAGGTGTGCCAAAAATGGTGAGTATTGGTCCATGTTTTGATATAGCCCTCATATAGTCCGATCTCCCGATTTTATTTCTTGGGCTTCTAGAATCCGTAGTTTTTATCTAATCTGCCTGAAATTGGAAACCTGGCGGTATTTTAGAACCAAAAAGAGGTGTCCCGAAAATGATTAGAAGCCCAAGAAATAAAATCGATCTCGCGATTTTATTTCTTGGGCTTCTAGAATCCGTAGTTTTTATCTAATTTGCCTGAAATTGATAACCTGGCGGTATTTTGAACCAAAAAGAGGTGTCCCGAAAATGATTAGTATCGGTTCATGTTTTGATATAGCCCTCATATAGACCGATCTCCCGATTTTATTTCTTGGGCTTCTAGAATCTGTAGATTTTATCTAATTTGCCTGAAATTGGAAATCTAAAGGTATTTTAGGACCATAAAGGGGTGTGTCAAAAATGGTGAGTATCGGTTCATGTTTTGGTATAGGCTCCATATAGACCGATCTCCCGATTTTACTTCTTGGACTTTTAGAATCCCTAGTTTTTCTGAAATTGATAACCTGGCGGTATTTTGAACCAAAAAGAGGTGTCCCGAAAATGATTAGTATCGGTTCATGTTTTGATATAGCCCTCATATAGACCGATCTCCCGATTTTATTTCTTGGGCTTCTAGAATCTGTAGTTTTTATCTAATTTGCCTGAAATTGGAAATCTAAAGGTATTTTAGGACCATAAAGGGGTGTGTCAAAAATGGTGAGTATCGGTTCATGTTTTGGTATAGGCTCCATATAGACCGATCTCCCGATTTTACTTCTTGGACTTTTAGAATCCCTAGTTTTTCTCCAATTTGCCTGAAATTGGTAATCTAGAGGAATTTTAGGACTATAAAAAGGTATGCCGAAAATGGTGAGTATTGGTCCATGTTTTGATATAGCCCTCATATAGACAGATCTCCAGATCGTACTTACTTAAATTTGCCTGAAATTGGAAATCTATAGGTATTTAAGACTAGACCGATATCCCGATTTCATTTCTTGCACAGAAAAAAATTTCACGAAAATTTTTCCAATTAAAATCTTAATTGAGTTTTGAAAAATATTCAATTAAAAATTTAGTTGAATCAACAAATTTTTTAATTGAAATAAAAATCAATCACAGAAATTAATAGTATCAATTAATTTTTTAATTGGATCAATTAATTTTTTAATTGACTGTCAATTAATTTTTTAATTGATACTATCATTTCTGTGATTGAAGACATTTCAATTTAAAAATTAATTGGATCAATTAATTTCGTGATTGAATCAGAAAAATATTTTTTTGTGTGTGGGCTTCTAGAATCTGTAGTTTTTATCTAATTTGCCTGAAATTGGAAATCTAAAGGTATTTTAGGACCATAAGGGGGTGTGTCAAAAATGGTGAGTATCGGTTCATGTTTTGGTATAGCCTCCATATAGACCGATCTCCCGATTTTACTTCTTGGACTTTTAGAATCCGTAGATTTTATCCAATTTGCCTGAAATTGGTATTCTAGAGGTATTTTAGGACTATAAAAAGGTATGCCGAAAATTGGGAGTATTGGTCCATGTTTTGTTATAACCCTTATATAGACCGATCTCCAGATTTTACTTCTTGGGCTTATAGAAACCGTAGTTTTTATCCGATTTGTCTGAAATTGGTATATTAGGACCATAAAGAGATGCGCCGAAAATGGTGAGTATCGGTCTATGTTCTTGTATAGCCTCCATAACACCGATCTCCCGATTTAACTCCTTGGGTTTCTAGAAACCGTAATTTTTATCCGATTTGCCTGAAATTGCAAATATACTGGTATTTTAGGTTCACAAAAACGTGTATCGGATTAAGTTTTTATGGGTCCATTTGGTAAGGCCTCCATATAGACCGATTTCACTTTTTGAGGGTATAGAAGGTGTACTGATAATGAAAATTGCTAGAAACTGAATGTATAATTTCCAGATTTTACTTCTCGTAATCATTTAAATAATGGGGGTAAAAATCTAAAGATTTTAGATTTCAAATCAAGGCGTTATTTCGTTGTTGTCTTGCACACTTACAAGCGATGTTTATAATTCCTCTAAAACTCTAACATATATGGTTCTTACAAATCGTTGATAGGTAAAATCTTTAAATTTATCTTAGGGAAGTGTACTGGTTGAACTGATCTGCTTGTCATCAAACCCCCCTGAAATTTTCGCAGGTAGTGGGTATTTAAGATTCCTGGCCGAACTTACTGCTTTCTCTACTTGTTTTTTAAATAAATATGTCCATAAATCCTAAATGCTCTCCGCTATTTTATTACTTTTAACATTTAAAATGTTTGGGATGCCTCTTTCGTGCGCTAGACACATCTCAAGCTCATTTATCAACAACAAAATAGGTCTCACAAGTACAGCACCATTGAGAGAAAGTTTATATTTTTTTAATAACTTTCATTCCTACACTCATAAAAAAAAGTTAAAGAAAACTTCAAGCCTATTTTAACCATAGAAATGCCTTCGATAAACTGTCAATAAATAGTTTTGCATATGGACACTACTCTATATATCTACCCTTTGTAAGAGCACCCACTGTGCAAAGTATTTGCATTCATCATTCCTTGAATGATAGACAAGCTATCCAATATTGGAAAAATAATATGAATAATATTGAAATCACCGTAATGTACACATAAATCATCTAACTGTAGTGTAGTTTATAAGGCCTTGAGAATAAAAGCCTTTTTGGAGAAACAAACCTTTAAACTATCATAATAAATAGGGCTCTTGGATTCCAGGCATATTAAGTATCAGTCAGTCTCTTTTATTAGGCGCTGGTCCTGGATGAAGTAAAATCTATTCATAAGATTGTTTTGTTCGTCACTACCCATAATAATGCGGAAAATATGACATCAACATTAACGAAGATAAATAAACTGATCACTCCCCCTGGTCGCCCTCCACCACACATACACTCATCCTCATTCACTAACACATATGGTGTGGAAACACGATGCGCCACATATTGAAAGAATGTACAAAGGACCACATAACCACTCCTCCGCTCAAACACTGACATATATTCTTGTGAATTGGAATGAAAAGAAACTGAATGAAAAAGTTCAAATTACAAAGACATCAATGCTGTTGATGAGTTTCTTTTCACAAAGAATACCACGAAACACACTAATCACGAAGGGGACAGGTCTGATGGCAGCAGTTGTGGTCACATTGCTAGTGTTGCATTCCAGGTATTCTATCGAAAGTTTAGTAATAATTTTCACACAAAAATGATGAATGAATGGAAAAACAAACACAAAGAGATTTATCTATTGAATATTCATATATCATATTTAATTGTGGAATGTTGTAACTCCATATTATACAAAAGAATAAAGTTGAATAAAGGAGACTACACCGGGACCTATTACATTCGCATTGGAATCTTGGTGAAGTAGCATGTTGAATATTTTCAGAAAAATCTCAACGAAAAATTCTTCATTTTAGTTTATGAAAATTAATTGATATTATTGATTAGTTGATATTCGTTAAATTTTGCCAAATGTGAGAATTATTATACCCTCCACCATAGGATGGGGGTATATTAACTTTGTCATTCCGTTTGTAACACATCGAAATATTGCTCTAAGACCCCATAAAGTATATATATATATATATATATATATATATATATATATATATATATATATATATATATATATATATATATATATATATATATATATATATATATATATATATATATATATATATATATATATATATATATATATATATATATATATATATATATATATATATATATATATATATATATTCTGGGTCGTGGTGAAATTCTGAGTCGATCTGAGCATGTCCGTCCGTCCGTCTGTTGAAATCACGCTAACTTCCAAACGAAACAAGCTATCGACTTGAAACTTGGCACAAGTACTTGTTATTTATGTAGGTTGGATGGTATTGCAAATGGGCCATATCGGTCCACTTTTACGTATAGCCTCCATATAAACGGACCTCCAAATTTGGCTTGCGGGGACTCTAAGAGAAACAAATTTCATCCGATCCGGCTGAAATTTGGTATATGGTGTCACCATATGATCTCTAACAACCATGCAAAAATTGGTCCACATCGGTCAATAATTATATATATCCCCCATATAAACCGATCCCCCGATTTGGCTTTCGGAGCCTCTAAGAGAAGCAAATTTCAACCGATCCGGCTGAAATTTGGTACATGGTGTTAGTATGCGGTCTCTAACAACTATGCAAAAATTGGTCCACATCGGTCCATAATTATATATAGCCCCAATATAAACCGATCACCAGATTTGACCTCCGGAGCCCCTTGGAAGAGCAAAATTCATCCGATTCGGTTGAAATTTGGTACGTGATGTCAGTATATGGTATCCAACAACCATGCAGGAATTGGTTCATATCAGTCCATAATTATATATAGCCCCCAGATTTGACCTCGGGGCCTTTTGGAGAAGCAAAATTCATCCGATCTGGTTGAAATTTGGTACGTGATGGTAGTATATGATATTTAACAGCCAAAAGTGGTCCATATTAGTCCATAATCATATATAGCCCCTATATAAACCGATCCCGAGATTTGGTTTTGGAGCCTCTTGGAGGAGCAAATTTCAGCCGAGTCAGTTGAAATTTGGTACATTGTGGTAGTATATGGCCGTTAACAACCATGCCTAACTAGGTCCATATCGGTCTATAGTTATATATAGCCCTCACATAAATCGATCCCCAATCACACAAAAATTGGTCCATATCAATTTCATAATTGTATATAGCCCCCATATAAGCGACCCCCATATTTCAATTCTGGCTCTCTACCACTTATGGACTAACTCACAATTTAGAAAACGATGTTAAGAAGTATTAAGATACCACAACCCAAGTAATTCGATTGTGGATGACAGTCTTTCGTAGAAGTTTCTATGCAATCCATGGGTACAGTGCCTGGCCGAACTTACGGCCCTATATACTTGTTTTAATTAGTTTTTGCTTTTAAATCAACTAAAAGCGAGAAAAAAGTATTCAGAATTCACTTTTCGTTTGTCAAAAGTCAAATTATCGATAATTAACTTGAATGAGATATGACCTAACGATCGACCACTTTTGCTATTTGTCCGCTAGAGAAATTATTCCTGTAGTATAAAACATTTATGACCCCTAGTCGAAAAATTGCGACAAGTTATTTTCTCTTGAAGCCAACTTCATTAAGGGAATTCTGCATTGGCCGGAATAGATACTCGTAGAAGTCCTACACTATGGATTATTTACAAAGCTTTACCAAAGACTGTCAGCCAAAATCTAATAAAAATATAGAGCCATCGTGGTGCAATAGTTAGCATGCCCGCTTTGCATACATAATGTCGTGGGTTAATCCCCAGTTTCGACCGAACACCAAAAAGTTTTTCAGCGGTGGATTATCCCCTCTCAGTAATGCTGAGTGTTTTAAAGCTTCTCTGAATGGTTTCATCGCAATGTGGAAGCCATTCGCACTCGGCTATAAAAAGTAGGTCCCTTGTCATTGAGCTGAACATGGGATCAAACAGCACTCAGTGATAAGAGAATTTCACCACTGTGGTATCACAATGGACTGAATAGTCTAAGTGAGTCTGGAATGTCGGGCTGCCACTATACCTAACCAAACCTAATACAAATATAGACGGATTTTTAAATGGCTACTAAAGGGCATATACATCCCATTCCTAATTTTAACCGAATTGGCAGAACTTTGCTCCTTCAGGTGGCCCCATAAGTGAAACCTAGTGCAATTTTATTGCTTTTCAAAATATTCCTCATTAAGATCTATAAATTTTTCCATAAACGGTGATACGGTCAAAATTTGGTCAATATAAACATGACGTATTTCTTTCAATTTTGCATTTAAAAAACCTGAACACCCCTCATTTTGAAGGTGTGTGTGTTGAGAAATACTGGGCTATTGTCAAGCGGAACCTAAAGAAGACCAAAAAAACTGCTAAGGACGAGCAGCAGTTCAAGGCAAACTGGCTTTCTGCGGCGAAGAAGGTGGACAAGGTGGCTGTACAAAATCTGATGGCAGGTGTCAAGCGTGAGGCCCGGCAATTCGGATTTGGAAAAGCGAAAGCCTAACTGAGTATTTTTCCTGAATTTTATACTAATTGAACTTGAAAAAGAAATTTAATTTGATTTTTTAAATAAACGATTTCACCGATTTACACGCGTTTTCCCTTGACCAAATTTTGACCGTAGCACCCTTTACGTTGAACCAATTTTCGAAGTACTTTTGCCATTCTGATTGAGATATCTCCAAAACATGCAGTCTTAACACATCAATCGCTTCTTATGGTGTCGAAAATCGTGATCTTCCATTTTATTTTTTACCATTCAATGCCAAGTCAACATTATACCCCGGATGACCCATCAAATCAATGTTTTGAGTAGTAAAGAGTGATCCGTTTTCGGCGGTTGGTTTTCCTTAAATAGCAAACAAATGGTTGTGTATCACTTAGAATTGACTGTTCAGCGTTGCTTTAGTGGAACAATTGGGACACGTCCAGTTTTTGCGAAAAAACAGGAGGTCATTTGCTTGGACCAAGACCATCCAAATCCAAGACCAACTTTTGTTGGATTTTAATGGTCTTGGAACATCTATACATTTTCTTTAGGACTCACGCGTAAATCTACGATTTATCACCTGTCACGACGTCACAGGCGCGTTTTGAAGCATCACGCTCGTATATTTGGAGCATTTATTTCCACCAATCGGTACGAGCCTTTTTTTGTGAGTGATTGACAAAATTTGTGGGATCCAACGAGAACAATTTTTTTTGACGATCAAATGCTCATGCAATTTTGAATGTATGCTGGTCCCACTAATGTCCAATGTTGTCCCAAACTCACGATAGGTCACATGACGATCTTGTAATATCAGTGAGCGCTTCCGGAAGAACAACCGAATTTGGACGATCTTCAAGAAATTCGTCTTGCAGTAAAGGTTAGGTTAGGTTAGGTGGCAGCCCGATGTATCAGGCTCACTTAGACTATTCAGTCCATTGTGATACCACATTGGTGAACTTCTCTCTTATCACTGAGTGCTGCCCGATTCCATGTTAAGCTCAATGATAAGGGACCTCCTTTGTATAGCCGAGTCCGAACGGCGTTCCTCATTGCAGTGAAACCACTTAGAGAAGCTTTGAAACCCTCAGAAATGTCACCAGCATTACCGAGGTGGGATAATCCACCGCTGAAAAACTTTTTGGTGTTCGGTCGAAGCAGGAATCGAACCCACGACCTTGTGTATGCAAGGCGGGTATGCTAACCATTGCACCACGGTGGCTCCCTTGGAGTAACTAAGACCTCGGTTGAATTCGGATCGGAAGCGTTTTCTCAGTTCTACAAGCTCTTTCTTCTTTCTTAGTGCACGCTTTATGAAATTTTTGTTAAGTTTTATGGTAGCAAATTCTAGTACTAGACATGGCATAACCCCACACCCATCAACGAGCAATAAGGCCGAGTACCCAAATATGCCTTAGCCATTTTCGCAATCACTCAAATTCAAAAATTTGACCGTTTTATGCTACATTAATAATTTTTTTTGGAAACATCGATAAAGTACTTGATGGAGATTCATCGCCAAAAATTGAATTAAGTTCGTCGTCGAAAGTTGTAAAAAATCAATGTTCACGACGAAAATGTTCACGATTTAATTGAATTTTTTTGAGCGAGACAAATCTTTTAACGAACAGCTCTCGAATGTCAAAACGTTCTGAATACGTATAACCTCAAAAATGTTAAGCAGCTGTCAGTTAACAGATTGCAACATTATGGTTGCCCAATTCAGAAGTATAAAAGGCAATCTTCGTACCATCCGAACCATATCAATAACAACTTTTTCCGCCACGTTTCAAGCCGGTAGCTTGTTTCGTACGGACGGACGCACATCGTTATATCGATTCAGAATTCCACCCTGACCAGGAATTTAAACTTTATGGGGCCAGAGACCAATATTTCGATGCTTTGCAAACGGAATGACTAAGTTAGTATTCCCCCATCACATGGTGGAGGTTAAAAAAATATTTGTAGGACAATAAAAATTCTACGTTAAAGTGTCGTACTTTTAAAAAATATTTTTAATTTACTCTTTTTCTAAAATTTTTGGATTTTTCGAAGTGTGGTGCTAGGTTAGGTTAGGTTAGGTGGCAGCCCGATGTATCAGGCTCACTTTGACTATTCAGTCCATTGTGATACCACATTGGTGAACTTCTCTCTTATCACTGAGTGCTGCCCGATTCCATGTTAAGCTCAATGACAAGGGACCTCCTTTTTATAGCCGAGTCCGAACGGCGTTCCACATTGCAGTGAAACCACTTAGAGAAGCTTTGAAACCCTCAGAAATGTCACCAGCATTACTGAGGTGGGATAATCCACCGCTGAAAAACTTTTTGGTGTTCGGTCGA
Source organism: Haematobia irritans (assembly GCF_050003625.1). Classification (NCBI taxonomy): domain Eukaryota; kingdom Metazoa; phylum Arthropoda; class Insecta; order Diptera; family Muscidae; genus Haematobia; species Haematobia irritans. Next base: position 172,562,253 of record NC_134401.1, on the reverse strand, counting down.
AGCAAGAATCTAACCCACGACCTTGTGTATGCAAGGCGGGCATGCTAACCATTGCACCACGGTGGCTCCCAAGTGTGTTGCTAAGATGCCATCTTTACCAATATGTCTTCAATTTAGAATCAGTAGTGTGCCTATACAACAGTTTTCTCGACACTTTAGCATATTCAACAGCAATGTATAGTACATTTATATCGAACAGCAGAACATTAAAGACACTGTTAATCATTTTCTGAAACATTTGAGTGCTAATAAATCATCTTCAAATTTTCTCATATTGAGGAGATTGAATATTGAGTATCATATATTGAAAAAAAAACATGTGTTTGGATTTTTTTTTGCACAATAGTGTTCCTTCAGCATTTATAGACATACACATTCTTTTTTTCCATTCGACATTTGTTGGAACATGAAAATCCTCCTTGATGTTGTGGACCGGCAATTCTATGAGGGATAGGTTTTACTCCCATTGCAATTTTCCTTGTATAGCATATGGTGAATAAATCCAGATTTTCTTTAGGGAATCGTGAATCATTGCTATTTTATTACCCACCACTGCACATCAGCTGAGGAGTCACAAAAAAAAGTATACGAAACACCGAGAAGAACAAGAATTCAAGAGAAGAAAAAAGAAAAAACATGGATGAAGATAGGGAGAGTGCATTTTTATGAGCTCGACAAGGGAATACGGTGGCTATTCGAGATAGTAGACAAACACTCAGTTTGAAATACACACACACACACATACGCACATGTACACTCAAGAAACAAACACGTACAAACACCCAGGCGACATACATAAACCCAAACACCGAGGGAGTAAACGAGTACTGGTTTGAAGAGTGCCTGAAGTATAGGGTCTGGTGGAGTGGTGAGGAGAAGGCAGTGGAGTGGAGAGGAGGGTTTGTATATGTGGTCTACAATTTGGCCTTAGGTGAAACTACTTTTGTTCCAGCTGAACAACAATAACGACAACAACAAAAAAAGACAGTTTCCTCATGAATGAAGATTAAAATGTAGACTTTTATGAGAAGTCCTTGGAAAAGGAACTTTGTCTGGTTCATCTAGAGGCAAAACATTCACTCAGTCAGTCAGCATAATGCAAGTACTTGAAATTTTCTTTCAAGACCCTATAGTCGTTTCGTAGTTTTTTAACATTCTCAAGTTCTCTGCAGTACTTACCTGTTCACAAGTGCTTGCTTGAAACCATCAAGGACTTGCTGATTCAGCTATTCCTCTATGCCAAAAACAAAATTCGTTCAGGCAATTATTTTTTTTTTTATGTTTTTTCACCACATTTAAAGAATCACACAATTTTCAATTTTCTCTTCGGATTCAATAGAAAAAGCACACACATATGGATTTATTTTATTTTTCTTTGGCTTATTTTGTTAAAATTCATTTTGCCTTAGATTTTTCTTTAATGATTCATTTTTTTTTGGGTATCTCCTTTAATCCTATGGAAAAGTGTGCTCACCGTTCACTGGTCTGCGAGTATTTATTATGTATTTTTTTCGAATATCCTCTCCAATCGTCTGTCAATCGATGTTTTGGTTACCATCCTTTAAAGCTTTTCCTACTGCGCACATTTTTTGGGTATCCAACGGAGAATCCTGCCAAGAAAGTTTGTTTTGTTTTGGAATAGGAGGGTGTTTGGTTTTTTTGCATGTTGCTACAATATGTAAACAAAGGAAACTTTTGAACAGCTGTAGCAGTGCATGGAGCTTTTGGAAAGCTCTGACGTATAGTTGGAAAATGAAAGCTTTATGGCATTTCATAAAGTTGCACCATAGAGGGCTTACAGCGCTTAATGCGTTACCTGAGAGTCTAGTGAAACTTTTCAAACTATTTCTGCTTTCAGGTTAAACTTTGGCATTCGGTATTGGTAGAACAGTGGGCTAAAAATATTCCATGCAGTGGAATTTTATAAAGAATTGTTCAATGGAAAACTAACACAAAAGGCATTCCAAATAGATAATAAAAAGTGAATGAAAACTATATCCTAGACCAACCATATTCAATTTTTATGGCAATTCCCAAAATTTCAGAAGAATTTTTTGAAAATATATCTACTGCTGCCATTCAAATGTCAAATTCTGGTGTTTCCCCTCTGATTTTTTTATCCCACCGACCAGCAACTGCTTGTTGTTCTCTTTGAAGAAACTCTTTTTTATTTTGAAGAAATTGCCGGTAGGTCTTCTTCTTATGTTTTTGGTCCAAGCCCGGGTAAGTAAAATCCCCTGACCACTGTTCGATTCATTCAAATCGTATGTTTAGCTTACCCGCTTTGCATACATAGAGTCGTGGGTTCAACCCCAGTTTCCACAGTTTCACCGCAAGTTTCACCGCAATGTGGAACGTCGTTCGGACTCGGCTATAAAAAGTAGGTCCCTTGTCATTGAGTTAAACATAGAATCGGGCAGCACTCTGTGATAAGAGAGAAGTTTTCACAATGGTATGTGTGAGCCTGAAATATCGGGCTGTCACTATACCTAATCTATCTCATACGAGAATCAAGTACCTGAATCCTGATATAAATAATAGAATCGACGAAGCGAATGAGGGCTTGGTTAGAAACCCTCAAGGCTTGGTTAGAAACCCTCAAGCTAACACCAAAGTCAGAACATTTTTGCAGACGATATTGGGAATTCGTAACTCCCAATAGTGGTAGAGTGAGAAGGAGAGAAATTCTTGGTATTGGAGATGTCGAAGCTAACAATCAAAGCTGGTCAATTTATTCGCTATTGCGCTTTGAGTGTTCCGCTATGACAGAAGCTGTTCCGCTATGACAGAAGTTAAGTGACAGAAATTCACTTAACTTTGCCAATATGGCAGTGATCCAAAGATCTGCGAGAATAGTTGCAGTCAAAATTGGTAATTGGTCAGAATTCCCAAGTGTTGTAGAGTGACGAAGAAAGAAAGTCTTGGTGTTGGATGTGTCCGAGCTAACAATCAAAGTTGCCGATGAAGCTGGTCAACTGACCAGATTCTCACGTTGTTCCTGTATTCATTTTTGCTGTACATGCACTCAAAAAAAAGTGAACTCTCTATTTCACTAAAGCCATATTAACTTTATATTAGTTCATAGAATCATTATGTTTGGAAAAAGTTTATTTTAGTCAAATAATTTTTTGCGTATGTTAGTTACATGAACTAAAAAACGGGAAAAAGTTATACACAAATAAAGCATAAAGATTTCCTAATTTCGTATTTCTTACAAAATAGTTCATTATTTCTTTAAATTTGTAAATTTTACCAAAAATGTGTCCATCATGAACTTCGTATGTCACTAAAGACATTCTTGCAATTTTGAACTCCAAGATTTCTCTTAAAACTACAAAATTTTCTTTAACTACTGAAAAAATTTAGTTATGTCTAATAAATTTTCTTGAATTTGTCGAAAAATATTTACTTATTTTTGCCATATCGGAGTGATGCCAGCACTTGTAATACCGTTTAGTTAAAATTTTCTAAAAAAGTTCCAAATTTTCTAAAATTAATCGAAAGTTATCTTTCCTGGTGGGTTCACTGTTTTTTCAGTGTGGCGTCTTACGAGTTCCGCTAGAACAAAAACTGGAAGTACTACTCAGGTTAACAGCAAAGTTCAGCGACAGATAATCAGATAACTTTGGCAATGTGGCGGTGATACGAAGAGTTGCGGAAATTTTTGCAGTTGATATTGGGAATTCGTAATCCGAAGAGCTGCGGGAATTGTTGCAGTAGAAATTGGTTAGAATCCCTCAAACTTACTACCTTAGTTCCACATTTGGGTAGTAATACAACTTTGGAGCATAAAACGGAGACAACATTCGTCGAATAGTGCAACACCAGGATTGGCATCATCCACACTACAACACAACACACGACGCTCGATTACGCACCAGCCTGAAACTACCTTAAATGACAGAACATCAGTTAACTTTGACAATGTGGCAGTGATCCGAACAGATGCGGGAAGTTTTGCGGTCGATATAGGGAATTCGTAATTCCAAAGAGTGAGAGAGCGTCAAGGAAAGAAATTCTTGATATTGGAGATGTTCCAGCCAACAACCAAAATTCCAGACTTCCTGTATTCATTCGCTATACATAGCGTCTTAGGTGTTTCGCTACGATAGAACCTGGAAGTATTGCTCCTTCCGAACCTAAGGTTAGTTTTTAGGTTAGGTATGGTGCCCGTTTTCAACGCATTTCAGACTACTCATTCTATTGTGATATATCTGTCTTATCATCCTTCATTCCATGTTTAGATCAATAACAAGGTACATCCTAGTATGAGCGGCGTTTCATAGTACGGTGAAACTACCTAGAGAAGCTTTGAAGCACTTGGAAAAATCACCATCACTACTGAAAGAAGATAAACCACCGTTGAAAAACGGTTTGGTGTTCGACCGAAACTGATATCACACCCATGGCCAAGGCATGCTAATCATGTGGTACTTGACTCATCAATGCCCTTTGTTATCCTATATTCCAGTACAATTTATTTAGCACTGACAAGCCGACAAGTATCACAGTCAATAGTGTCACAGTACCGAAAATAACATGCTACAAAATTTTCGGGTTTACTTTCGAGAAGTTGGAATAAGTTCTTCGAGACACTTCCATGCTTGGGGGTCAGTTGGTCGACCAATAGTGAAATATTCAGAATAGGTCCGTTGCTCGGTCAATGGCGAAATATTCAGAAAAAGCGAGAATAGTTCACCAAGAATAAACAGATCAAGAGGCACGTCAGGCAAGGTGTAAGCTTGTAGATAATCTCAATGTCGAGAATAACAGCCTGTTTCTGTATATCGAACGAGCGCTATCGATAGACTGAAATGCACACAAACAGCTGATTTTTGGTTATAAATTCGGCTGTTTGTTTCCATTTCAGTCGATCGATAGAGCTCGTTCGACATACAGAAACAGGCTGTTAGACACTCCCTATGAGAACTACATGCTGGCAAAGCAGCACTCCCTAGGTTAGACCTATAATGCTATATGGTGTTGTAGTCTGTTGGCCGGCACTTCAGAAGCCGACAAGTTTAGACAAAGTTCAGCGTATGGCGTGGTTGTGTATCTCAGGCGCATTCAGTAACATCAGTAACATCAGCTACATCTATTGCCTTTAGACATTTTGGCCAAACAGTCAGCTGCAACAACGGCTGTGCGGTTGCGCGAGCTATCGCTGTGGTCGGAAAAAAGGTACGGCCACAGTTCGGTTCTCAAAACAATGCCAGATGTGCCTAACGTAGTGGATTACACTCTGGCGAAACCACTTTTCGACAAAAAGTTTGAAACTCTAATTCCCAACAGTGAGGCGTGGTGCACACAGACCCCGGGGAATAAACGATATATACACCCAGAAAAAAGTGACCCCTTCTTTAAGTTAAAATGAACTCATTGTGAAGAAAGTTGAACTTCGTATAGCGCCAAAGACATTTTTATTTGTTTGAACGATGTGATTTTCGTAGAAATTAGGAATAATGCATTCCATATATTAGTTAACATTTTCCTATATTTATATACCACTATACTACAGAATGAAAAAATTTAACTAATTTGAATTCATATATGGAATGATTTTATTGAAATTTTTTCATTCATTTCGACAAATCTTACACATTTGTGGTAAAACTTTTACTTCATAATTAGAACTGCTTACCTTCGTTTTTAAATACAATTTTATTTATTTCTATAAGCAATGTTATCTTCAATAAAAGACATGTTTTATTAATATATTGAATATATTTATTAAGAATCAACAGCATCGAATCTCTTTGAAATATTAATTTATTATTCCACTATTTCCAATTTCCGTGTGATATTATCAACTGTAAAACACACTTTTTCTTCTTCTTGTACTTTTCACTTTTAATAAGTTGCTGCCTAACGATTTTGTCCTCCTTTTACAATTTCAATACCTACAAATATAAAAAATCATAAAACATTTTTGTTGCAAAAGGTTAGCGTCACTGAATATTACCTGAATTGAAGATTCCAAAATGAAGTCAAATGAAAGGGTTGTTATTCTGCTGGTGTTTTCTTTCTTTATACACTATCACGAACATTGATAGATTTATTTAAAAAAACGAAAATTTTTCTCACTAATTTAAAATAACAAATATTTTATATATTTTATTTGTTATTTATTATATTATTTTACCATATTATTTTTTAACAATCTCTCCGCATACCAAAACAACGCGATTCCAACTAAAAAACAACCGACGCGCAAATATATCGATTACACCCACGCGCAAACACATCGATTACGATGACAGGTATCGATTACAGGTAGACAATAGAAATGTAGGAAAATTTCTTATATTCTAACAAGTGTGTTTCCTTAAGTTTTGAAAGGATTGCATACTTCTTAGTACGAATGAACTAAAATATTTTTCTATGCCAAGTGTTGTTCGTATGTATGAAAAACTTTCTATTATAAAGGAAGTAGCAATTATCATTTTATAAGAAATTTTACTAATTTTGAGGAAACTTGGTTTTAGTTCGGTTTTTGTTTATTTTTACGAATGCTTTGTTATCGGTGAATAAAATTTTCTTTTTCAGTAGTAAATTCTTATACCCAGCGAAGAAAATAGTATGAGTAAAATTCCATGCCTTATTCTAGTTAATGAACTAATCCTAACTGCTTACAGTTTAGGATTTTTTTACTGAAACGAGTAAATTTTATTATTTTTCACAAAAATTTACCTTAATGGAAATAAAATGGATAAACTATATTGATGAAAATTTTTTCCTTTAGTTTCGAAGGCACTTTTTTCTGGGTGTAGATTTCTACACTGATGGCTCCAAATTGGATGGACAAGTGGGTTTCGGAGTATATTTTAAAGATCTGGAACTGCGAATAGCGAATGGATTACCTAATCACTGTAATGTTTTTCAGGCTGAAATATTAGCAATAAGAGAGGTGGCGAATTGGCTGAGAAGTAATGTTCCATAAAATGTTAGCATTAATATATACTCAGACAATCAACCTGCAATAAAATGCTTGGACTCTGTGTTCTCTAACTCGAAAACGGTCATCGACTGCCGCAAATCTCCCAATGAGATGGCTGAGCAGCACAATATTCACCTAATATGGGTGCCTGGCCATAAAAACATACCGGGGAATTGCGAAGCGGATGAGTTTGCAAGACTAGGGACTACCTTACATATTCCTGGGGAACTAGAATCTGTTGGTATGCCTCTGGCTACCTACAAGCTCTTACTGCGTGAAAAGGCTGTTATGATGGCAAATGTTCGATAGGAGGGTTGTAACGACACCAAGCAAATATGGCCCCATTTAAACTTAAACCGCACACTAGATATGCTAGTGTTCTCAAGACGTCAGATATCACTCCTGATATCTGCTATAACGGGTCGCTGACTGATAGGCGATTTTGCAAAAACTATTGGCGCGAAGTTTAATGACTAATGTATGAGCTGTCATGATGCGAAGGGAAAGGAATCAATTTAAAACACCTCTTGCAAATTTTAGGGGCATATAGCTTTAGATTACTGGCGGACCTGGATAACGTTAACTTAAGCAATCTGCTAATGTGTTTGGAACAATCTGGTTGGTTCAACAGAAGAAAATAATCGAGAAGGTTCAGCGGTTCAAACTAGAAGTGCCCATATGTAGTAGGTACTTTTAGTTAATGTGGTATCACAATGGACTGAATAGTCTAAGTTAGCCTGAAACTTAGTCGGGCTACCACTTTAACCTAACCTAACCTAATTTAGGTTGTTCATGCCGTGGAACTCGCAGTAACAGCCAAAACACCCTATTTTTTATCACAGGCATACTTCACAAGTTACCTTATTTGCCAATCGCCTTCAAATTTGGCACAAGTTAATCTTTTAGGTACTTCACATGCGTCCAGAATATTAGCGTACTAAGTTCTGAGCATTTTTAATTTTAATAGGCTGTCTTATACATGGTAGATTGAGTTTTCTTGCGAGACCTGTTGCTTTTGTGTCTTTCGTAAAGCCCGGTATGCAGCTCTTACGAAAATTCCACTTGCATTGAATTAATACTGTTTTGCCATACATTTCTTATGGGAGCAAAAAGTAAACAGTCGATAACAATATCTCACGAAACTTTCGGTAGCAAAAATACCAATGAATTTCTTATGCGTAACGGTAATTTCTTTAGAGATGCATACCGGCTTTTCAGAGCGAAATCGTACGAAATTTAATATTTTTTAACCATTTATGTAATTTATATAACGATTCCGTTCAACGTTTATCCGAATATGAGTAAGTATTGCGATATACTCTCTCATCAGTACTCCTTTTCATTCTCTGATACTAGAGGTCTGCACAATTCCATTTGTAAATGAAGAGTACACGTGTACTTGCTACATAAGTACATCTATTTGAGAGAGTCGCAAAACAATTGGTACACATTTTGAGGAACACCAAAAGCCACGAGTAACTTCTTGTTGCTACTCTGATGTCTTCACTACCAACAAACACATATTCCCCTTTCCCTCTTATTGAAGTGTACTCAGAGTGTTCACGTCGAGTATGTTGCGAGTATGTTGCGCAAAACAATTGGTACACATTTTGAGGAACACCAAAAGCCACGAGTAACTTCTTGTTGCTACTCTGATGTCTTCACTACCAACAAACACATATTCCCCTTTCCCTCTTATTGAAGTGTACTCAGAGTGTTCACGTCGAGTATGTTGCGAGAACAAAACTTCATAGAGTACTCCATGTACCACGTGCAGTTTCAGAAATACAAAAAAACAGTTACTCTCCATAATATATGTTTTCGGTTTGTTATAAAGAACGGCATACATAAATATATGAAATATGTGACATACATACATATCAATGATTAATAATAATGGAAAGTTTTGCTTCGCACATAACTGAGAAATACTTGTGGTACCACGTGAAGTGAAGAGAATCCATGTTGTACTTTTTCTCAAGTACTTGCATTTTTATTGTTCCTTTTTTTCGGAACACATATTTTTTCGGATAAGTACTTGGTGGTATTTGACAATAAGTGTTCTCTTCACTTCACTACTTGCGCTCTGAGAGAAAGACAGTGTATGTACTATATTCGACAGCGAATTGCATACATGTAGTGAAAAGTTATTCGATGCAGACCTCTATCTGATACGTACCATATGTCTAGAACAAATCTTGCCGAATATCACTCAAACTCCACCCTAGCTAGGCTCTTTCTTACTTTTTTTTATATACATATTTTTTCTTTGAGTGTAATGTTAGCCATACCTTAAGGATTTAAGTTTAATCGATGTAAGAACACCTTTGATAGATGACTTTTCGTTTCTTTTTCGCTTGCCACAAAGGTGGTCGGTCTTGTTGGACATAGTTCCACAAATGTTTGCAGTCACAGGATATCAAAGAAGAAATTATCATTCAACGCCCTCAAATCTCAAACACATAGTCATTGTAATGGTATCAGATAAATGTGTATTGTTGTTGTTGTTATTGTTATTTATTTTATATCGAAATATCTAAATCGTTGTTGTTGTTGTTTTTTTACTTTTACAATTACTCTTGTTTCTTTCTATCATTGTTTGTTTGTTTGTTTGTTTTCAGAGTACAGCGAATAGAATCCAATGATTTGGTTTATTTTAATACATTTATGTTTGTTGTCATTTATATCATTTTGTTGTTGTTGTTGTTATTGAGGTGGTGGTAGATTTAACTTTTCGCCTAGTTTGACTTCGAAAACATTTAAGTGAATTTATGCGTGAATTGCATGAATCAATGGAGCAAATGAATGGAACATCACATCAATTTTTAATGGAAAACACACAGCCCCCCAGAAAAGAGCTCTACTTTAGAACTTAAAAGCTGGAGAGCGTTAAACATCGTGAAGCCCGGAATAAAACTCTAGCGAAATAGTACAGAACAGAAATTGAACGTTTACACTTTTCTCCAATAACATGCACTGCCTTATCGACATACAAACGAAATTTTCGCTAAAGGTGCTTACAGGGCTTTAATGAAAATTCTTAGAATTTATATAAAATATTAGCAAGATTTGTGTTTTGCAAACGGAGTTCGGATGTGTGTGTGCGAGAGAGAGAGAGAGAGGAGAGAAGGAGTGTGTTAACAGTGGTGAGATTCGTTCGTTTAAATTTTTATTTTTCGTTCAAGTTAGTTGTTCTCTCTTTGGCTCTCAAAGTCCTAAAGTAGATCTCTTTTATCGATGCTCTTGGTTTCTCTTTTTCTCTGGTGGACATTATAATGAAAATTTAATGCAAAATGAAAACAAATTTTGAAATTATATATAAAAAAACAATGAAATTAAATGATTATCGTCTTCGTCATCATCATTATCCATACATAAGAGAAATAATACATAAGTACAATAAATTATTTAGTGTAATGTCATCATAGTAGCGAGTGAGTTTGCAAACAAATGAATTTACACATAATAAAATTCATTTGATTGTTTACAAAAAAAACTAATTAAATTAATTAATAATTTGGCTAGAAAATATTGTCACTCTTGTAGTTGTGTGTGTGTGTGGCAAAAATCAAATCCAAAACCAAAAAATTTGCAAACAGAATTCTCCCATCCCTCGCATTGCAGCGTAGCGATCAATCGGTTGATGGATCGAGAGTTTTCTTGGTTATGGAAACATATCACGATTGTTTGGGATGTTGTGGTGGCGGTGGTGGAGCTGGCTTAAAACATTGCAGTAAAAAGGCGGTGTATAGGACAAAGGCCACAGCCAAGGCTATCAGGGCATACATGAAGATATTCAATTCGGGTTGGCGGAAACGATTTTTACGCAACCACTCTAGCACTTCGTCCTCGGATAATAGATCACCTAGTTTTATATTTTGAATTAATAGAAATTTAGTAAATTGTATGGGTCTGAACAAACCTCTGTAAATGCTTGGGAATCTTCTTCGGAAGTAAACCATTGCTGGCAGTTTGGTTACACCCCATTTCTTGGCATATCGAGAATCGGCCATTTTCACAAATGTTATATCCAAATTATCCGTTTCACTATCAATATTTTCTAATTTTTCCAAAGCCGCTATTGATTCTTGTTGATTGTGTTCATCTATAATAAAAAAGCAATAAAAAAATACTTATTAGTAAATGTGAGAATAAAATATAGACATTTAATGGAAATTTCATATTCGTAAATAATCCGCCATAGTGATTGGTCGATAAGCCTACATGCCATCCCTAATCGTACGATACAACTTCTCTACACGTAGAGAAGGAATATGATGAACTCAAACATGTTTCAGAGTAAAATGTTGATGTTGAATTTCAGAGAAAATAATATGGTTGCGACAAACATATCACATTTTTCCCATTCAAAAATAACATTTTGTTCTTTAAACATGTTTGAGCTGATCACATTCCTTCGTTAGGTCTATTTAAAACTAAATGCAGGAAAGGGTGACGATCGGAGACCAGAAAATATTTACGGTTATCTCATGATAGATGCGACAAAGGATAATCGAGTTTGAGGATCCTTTTTGCATGCAGTTATGTGTACAATTTTGGTATGGAATCGTAGTAAGTTAGTTTGCTATGCGGAGTGTAATTATTTTAATTCTGCAGATCAAACATTTAGGTCTTCTCCTGAACTTCCTATAAGGAGAATTGAGACAATAAAGTTTGCAGCTCAAAAATACGTAGATTTCGCTTTGAAGGTTAGGTGGCAGCCTGATGTATCAGGCTCACTTAGACTATTCAGTCCATTGTGATACCACATTGGTGAACTTCTATCATATCACTGAGTGCTGCTCGATTCCATGTTAAGCTCAATGACAAGGAACCACCTTTTTATAGCCGAGTCCGAACGGGGTTCCACATTGTATTGAAACCACTTAGAGAAACTTTGAAATACTCAGAAATTTCGCCAGCATTACTGAGGTGGGATAATCCACCGCTGAAAAACTTTTTAGTGTTCGGTCGAAGCAGGAATCGAACCCACGGCCTTGTGTATGCAAGGCGGGCATGATAACCATTGCACCACGGTGGCTCCCAAACACTAAGACTTCTGTCTGCAGGCTTTACTCTGAAGT